>NC_141340.1:5875000-5927500 GCF_037954235.1 Aulostomus chinensis | reverse complement strand
CTTCTGAGGATGGACAGGAGATAGTTCAGTTCCCAGTGTGTCCCCTCTGTCTGATCCAGAACTGGACATAAGAGCCAGAGGGTTTGGAACTTCAGTGGCACCATACTTTATATTTGGGACATGTGTGCTGGCCTGGATAGTGCTGACAAGAACTGGGTCATGGACTTGAGGTACCCTGACCAATTTGTGCATGTAGCCTTGGTTAACAATATCAGAGCTGGGCCCCTGAGGCTGATTCACATGGCTTTCAGTCACATGATCTGGCCTGGTGTTGGCAGTGCTCACAGTGTTTGGGGTGACAGTAACTGTGTCATGAATGCGAGCCAAGCTGGAGGTTGGGCTGGTTTGAAGCTGGGGTAGAGGTTGGAGTGAACCAGGAGGGAGGATGTTGTTTGAGGGCTGAGTTCCTCCTTTTGGTGGCCATTCTCCACTACTGGAACCTTCCTGATGCCAGTCCAGGTGGGAGGGTTTAGGGGCAGGTAGGGGGTTGCTGTGGGCCATGGAGACAGAGTCCTGGGGCATATGGCTGAGGTACAGCTCCTGTGCTGATGACACCAGTCCTACTAGCAGTGCTAAGAATGCTAGGACATCTGTAGGGAGAGACAAAGAAAGAAGATCAGACACACGTCATTTTAGACGTGAATTACAAGTCAGTTTCTGCCTATTTTCAGCTTGTTTACATCATTTCTGCGGACGACTCTGCTTTGCTTGGCAGCTGAAATCCACTTCTCAGGTGTTCAGAGAAGACGTGTAGCTCTTGTCTTGCGTTCATTATGCTCCTCAGCCTTTAATCTACTGAGCTGCTGAGTTTGTCACTCACCTAGTCCAACTAGATTGCTTCATTAGCCGCATTATTCACTAGACGATGCAGTGTACCCATGCATTTATAACGTGACAGCCAGGAGAATGTCTCTATCTTTGCTTGCAGAGTTCAAACGAGGCTGCAGCGGTGCTGTCACTACTCAGATATGAGAGCTTACTCACCGCCGAGGTAATAGAGAGAAGCAATTATTTGATTTTAGGAGCCAAGTGACAAATGGATCACTTATTTTATAATATTCACTCGGAAATATCTAAAATGTTGTCCTTGAACTTGATGTTTGGCTTGAGTTTTCAAGAGTTCATGGAGGTTTTCTTGGAAACCACCAGTACATCACTTTGGAAGACCCTTTAACAAACATAATTAATTCCACATTTCTTACAAAATGTAATTTTCCTCTGACTGTGCAAGAGCGTTTCTCCAAGGCCAAGGAGTTTTACACTTAACCTCATCACTGATTTCCAACATTTCACTATTGTACATCTCTATTCTGTGTTGCATGGCTGATTGCAAAGTGAAAGCAAAAATTCTATCCTTTTTAGCTCTGTTTTGCTCTGAATTATTGTTCTCAGGAATGTGTCACAAGATACACAAGCAGGGAGAAAGATTCCTCTACATTTTTGATGTCAATATATCTGCAACCAACAACTGAATTCCCTGATTAACATAACCTGAATAAGGTCAGAATAACATATTCAGCTGCAATATTAAGCCGAGTTGTAGATTTGTACAGCAAACACCTTAAATCAGTCAAACTGCTTCCAGCGAGTGGAGTGAGCTCGCCTCAGAGCACCACGTTTTCTGCATGTTCAGTGAGAAAACACTCAAAAATATTCAGCAGTAGCAAAATGAAAGAAATGGTTTCAGGTGAAATTGAGGAGAGAGAGAGATTCATCCATCATTAGTCAGCTCTGGCGCGTGTAAAGTGGAACGTGAGTGTAATATTGGGTAAAAAGTGGGCTCCGACTCCAAATAAGACGATAATGAGCATCGCGTTAGTTCAGGCCAGCCCAACTTGAACCGTCAGCAGGATTCTGAAAAACCCGCTGGACCCATCTTCACAAACATGGACGGAATCTGAATCATAAGGCATGTCAAGGTTTTTATTTTTCATTTCAACACTGTGAAATATGGATTTTTTTTTTGAACATTTGTATAATTTCTCAGGAAATATTACTCAGACCTTTTATCCAAAAGAACATTTTGAGCAATAGGCATGGGCAGAAAAACAGACCAAAAAAAAAAAAGATGAGTTTTTGAAAACTTGGGCAGCCATTAATTTCAACAATCTCAAATTTATTTGCCGTGCAGCCCCTTCATTTCTAACACAGAAAAAAAAGAGACTATTTTCCTGTCTAACTGGAGGAAATAAACTACACAATGGTAGACTATTCAAACAGCTTCTGAATCATTAATCATATTCCCCCGTACTGAAGCACTACAGACTACAAGCACAGAGGGTCTGGGTGCTGTCCTCCAGAACCCACGTGTGTCCAGACCCATTTCTGAGGAGAAAAGACACATGGCCGCTCTTGATGTCATCTTTCCTGAGATGATCCTGAAGCAGGGAAACTGAACGCAGACCAACCCAACCATCAGTGGTTACTGGCAATAAATGTCGAACGGCCCGTTGTGTCGACGTCAGTGTGACACTGCCTCGTTTCACACGCTGTCCCGCTCAGCCGAGAAAGATTACACAACTACGTACTCAGCAGTACAAGATATTTTGTTGTTGCTGAGAAATCTAGAGTAATATTATAATATTATAATACTCTTCTAGAGGCAACTGGTGGCCTACACTCCTGGTTAAGTGGCATTAATGACCATTAGTTCATGTACATAACTCTACTAGAATCAAAGTATAAGGCTAGAATACATAAAAGATATATAGAGTTTTGAGTGGAATATCATATAAATAAATAAACAATGTGTCTAATATCCACAAATGGAATGCAATAAATGAAAAATATGCATCTGGTCATTAATTCGGGGGTGTAAAGGGGATATTAAGTCATTAACTGATGACTAAATTAGACAACTTTAACCTTAAGTGTCATGGATTTCTCTGTGTTTTAACATACAAAAATACTTCTGATTATACTTTAACTACACAACTCAGCAAAATATGCTTTGTATGTCTCATAATTTTAGATATTTTAATGTGTAAGTGTCCTATCATACACTTTTAACAACACGTGCGCAGTGAAGGGAAGCACTTAAGGTATTTGTAGAGCACATGTTTACACACCTTTACCTTAACCTTCCTGACACAGTTCCTGTGTATCATTCACACAATGGCAATGTCAAAATGAGCACAAGCCCTGTTCCAAAACCTGAGCATGGAGAAAAACACTGGGTGGGTGTGGGGGGCGACGACCATACAGTGCTAAAAATTAAAAACGGCTTAAATTATTGCAATTACAGTCTCAAGTAAGCTCAATTAATAATGTTTTCTAATGCAAAAATCAAATGAGATCCAACAGAAGCCAACAGAGAGCTCGCGCGTTCACTCGTTTCCCAAAGCCAGCTGTCACAACCTGGCATCCCAACACTACTACTGAATAACACTCAATAAAACATTCCCTGGCACAGCAATCAGAAACCTAACATAAAACATGCAGTTTCACAGATTTGTAACACACATGGAAGTTAATATTCATTTGGGATTTTGCCGTTTACTCAAATCATGTTTCATTAAAGGGCAAGAAAAACATAAATGCAACACTCGTACTTTTGCATCAACCTCAAGGATTTGTTACGTGTGCACACATTTTATTTTCCTTAAATGCTGCCCATTGAATGTGTCACTGTTGCTTCTCTGCAAAGATGCTACAGTGACGTAAGTAAGAGGCCGGCAGGGAGAAGCCAACTGGCATGTTGAAAGCTGGCATTTTTATTTGGCAAATTCCTGAAGCTGTAAATGCTCTTCTTTTTTTGCTTGGGAGTTATGATCGGGGCAAAGGCGAGGTTGAGTACCGCTGTTCTAGACCTCGATGCAGCATCTGCTGTTTTAGGTACGAGGGTAAGTGTCTCAAAATCTCCTGGACAATTTGTGCCTTTGATCTCAGGATTGTGTCTCTGATCTCTGACAATGAACTCACTCATCCGATTGTCATCTCAGACCCCAGACTTCAAAGCTGGCGCTGGACTTCCTTGAGGCAACGGCACCGCACGCGCAAACTTTGGCATCGATCAGACGAACGGTTGTTGATCTTATCACAATCATACAGGGGGAGATTTGTAGCTTTTATAAATATAACTGAATTCATGTATTTGTGTGTACGGGTTACGTGCACATGTGTTTGTTCGGAAAAGCAATTGGGTGAGGGAATAAGGGGGATGAGTGCAGACAGAGAGCCTCGCCCTGCCTCCATTTGCGGCACACAAACAGGCGTAGCGAGGGAATTAACAAGAGAAATGATTGCAAAGGCTCGAGAAGTGAGCGTTCCCCACGTCCATTACTCAGGGAAAACACATGAACATTGGATGCAAAATGGGGAGAGTTCAGACAAGGCGGTGCGGGCAAAGAGAAGGCCAACTGAGGGAGGACGGGGGATGTTTAGACTTGGACATAAGCAAAGGAGGTGAGACACATTAGGACACGGAGGTAAAAGAACATTCATAAGAAAACAAGGTGTGAGAGACAGGAGAAACAGCAACACCGTTTCACCGCTGTGCCTGTTGGATGTTTTCATCCTGAACCTGACAGTTACTAAAAGACACACACACACAGGTTATTATCAGGTTATTATCAGTAGCGATGATGCAAGGGGTTGAGGCTAACAGGAAATCTTTTTTTTTTGTAACAGGGGACAAATGGAACAAAATTGTAGTGATTAGATTTCAAGTGTGACAATGAAATGAAAGTCTTTCTTTTCCGGCCTTCTATGACTGTTAGAGGCTTTAAGGAGCAGAAGGGTGACACACTGCTGATGCTGTTATCACTCACTCGAACCTGCCGCCCTCACTATCTACATCATCCGGCCCATCATCCCAGAATGGCACACGCTAATATCATGGAGATAAATAACGCCCTTGAAGAAGTACCGGAGGATTTTGCGCATGTTTATTTGACGAACGGCATCAACCTATTTTGGAGGGAGGGGTGAATTAGGGCGCCTTTGAATACAACTGGTGACATTCATCCAAGTCCTCTATTGATGCCATCAGGGGACATCAATAAATCATGTTGCAAAGCCGGATCCTGCACACTGATCCATTGCAGGCTTTGTCCGCCCAATCATTCACGATTAGATTCAATGTCAGTGAACAGGGCCAGAACGGTTGTCACTGATTATACGGTTACACTGGTGAGATGGAAAACAACCCGACGTTTACTCCTGCTAATGAAATTCTGAATTATACAGCATGTTTTGTTTTGTTTTTTTCTCATGGATCAGCTCATAAGCTAAAACTCCATTCCTGAGCAACAATTTTGTTCACTGCATCATATTTCTTACAGCTCCATCTATCATACAGGAGCACTTTGTGAGCTGGTATGCAGGCTATGGGTACTTATGCACTCACCCAGCTTGCATGATCAAGTCTGGGGGGGGGGGGGGGGGGGTGTGTTTATCTTTCTTTTCAGGGGTCACCTCATGCTATGTGCAATGGAGAGCATTTGGCTTGAATGTACAGCGACAATCTGCCTATGAAGCAAGTGCTGGAGCCAGGATGGTTGTGCATCATCAGTGGGCAGCTGGCACTGGCACTATTCGAGTAGAGGCTCTACAGGACGCCAAAAATAGGAGCTGCAAACTCATCCATCAATGAGAATGGAGTTCTTGTGACGTTTCGTCAGGCTGTGCTTCTAAACGGTCACTGCTTTGTCATCTCCCTGCTCAGGCACTGTGACAGGCGGTAAATTTAGTATGTTTAAGGGATGAAATGCACCGAGCCAACGCGAGACGCAAAAAGAAAGGAAAGGCAAAGCTGCAAATCTTTACAGCAGATTTCACTTCATTGTTTAGACTGATGGCTGCAACTATTCAGATACGGGTTCCCTCTCGCTACCCTCATGACATCCTTTACGGCTAAAGAGATGAGTGTTTTCAGACAAAAACATTTCAAGCCCACTATTACAGAAACTGATTCTTCTTCACTGCTGTAACAGTGGCCTACACAGGAAGTTGTTCTGCAACTAGAACAGACTGATGCCAGTGCAGTGCAGTGCCATTGTTTACAGGGCAGGCTCATGGGTTGATGATGTCACAAAAACGTCCGAGCCAACCATGTCATGACTACCACTTGCCCCGCCCTTTTATCTAGTGCAGTGATCGAAGGACAAAGCACAAGATTAAAGTCAGAGATGGTCAGGGAGATTTTGTGACATCACACAACCGATAGCCCCACCCCTAAAACAACGCTAACATCACTAGATAAAGGGGCAGGGCCAAATCATGAAGCCATCCAATCATAGTTTGATATGATTATTATACATACCCTAAACAATGCTAATGGAAATTAAATACATGGGAAATAAGTCTCTAAGACCGACCCTGTAGACCCGCCTCATCGATGCCAGTTGCTCTGGACAAAATCATTAACCCTATGTCTGAGATGTAAATGCAGAAGGAATTACTGTCCATCCACCTCATTATCTAGTGGAATAAACATGTATAACTGCTGGTTTGGAAGCCCTGAGGCATTGAACCAGAACCATTAATTAAAGACCTCCTCCATGCCGCCCAGTCAGTCTACTATGGATCCCATTAAGTCTCGTTTATGCTAAGCAGAACCACTCCAGACGAACCTCGATGGGATTCCCCTCAAATCCCCCGGGGCAAACGCAGAAGGCTTTATCTACAGCGGTCATCAGAATGCCAATAAGCTCGTCACATCATCTTGGCGGGCGCGCGCGCGCGCGCACACACACACGCACACACACACGCACCATGGCTCTGCTCCTTCTTACACAAAATGAATCCATAGGATAAGGCTGACAGACCAAAATCAAAGTAATCATAAAAAACGGGGAGTTTTGTTGAAGGTGGTTTAAGCCTTTAAAGCTCTGACGTGCAGCGGAAACAGATCAGAGCCATCAGCTTCGGGGGCACAAACCCTTTATCAGCATGTCGGAGGGCTGGAGGACTGTCTTGACTGGAAAGACTGGATTATCATGCCTGGACAGAGCACCATCAGCCCTGACTAACCTCCCTGGACTCCCAGAACTCCTACAACCACGAGTACTTCAACTGCACTCGTAGTACTGCACCTGACAACTTCCCATCCCTCCGTTGTGACGACCACAAGTTCTTGATCAAACTATCATGGATGGAGCTCTTTTTGCTAACCTGTCTGAACTCAGAATGCTTAACCCTCTTCACAAAATTTTCCATGTATGATGGCACTAGTAATGCTACACGGCAGCTATGACAACCATTGTCCGCTGCTAAGACAAGTACGACCACTTGTACTGCTGCCACTTCTACTGTTCAAACAAAATCACAACAAGTAATGCGACCGCCATCATTGCGCCGACTGGAACTGCATCCATCTATAATGCATCTACTACTTCCCTCACTACGGTTGCTGTTGCAAGACTAAGAGCAGCGGCCGTAAAAATTAAATTGAGCTGAGCATCACCCAACTCCAGCAAAATGACTTGTGTCACTGTCAGAATCTGATCCATTTGATATGATAACATTTCAAAAGTTACATGAGCTGCCAGATTATTTATCAATGTTCTAGTTAGCAGAAGGCTAACTGGAGGTATCCAGACTACTCCGCTGTTACTACAGTATTGTTCTGAAAAACACAACCTGAAATAACTCAGAATCAAATCCATTTGCTCTGTTCGTGTTTGGGAAGTCTAGAAGATCCACACATCTATCCACATATCTATCTGCATTCTAGTTAGCTGGGAGCTAACTAGAATTAGCCAGCTCAGAGTGGGAATGTCTCCACCTGAAATGCAGAGATTAACCTGGCAGCAATGAGCTTAATTAGCATTGATTGAACTCATTGACCTGAATTTTAAGGGGCATCCATTCATACACAAATATGGAACACTAGAGATGCAACAATGTTTTTTCCGTCCAATTGTAGGAGCACCCTCATTTATCAAGAAATGCAGCTCTTAGTTAAAAGCAACAGTCGCCATTACAGCGCTGACTTGACTAGCTGAACAAACATAGATTAAACATCATTTTGAAGGCGGCACGGTGGTGCAGTGGTCAGCACCGTCGTCTCACAGCAAAAAGCTCCGGGGTTCAAGTCCCAGCTCCAGCACGGGATCTTTCTGTGTGGAGTCTCCATGTTCTCCCTGTTCCTGTGTGGGTTCTCTCTGGTACTCCAGCTTCCTCCCACAGTCCAAAGACATCAAGAGGGGACGAGGCTGATTGATACTCTAAATTGACTGTAGGTGTGACTGTGAGTGTGAATGGTTGTCTGTCTCTATGTGTTGGCCCTGTGATGGACTGGTGACCCGTCCAGGGTGAACCCTGCCTCTCGCCCGAAGGCTGCTGGGATAGGCTCCCCCCCCCCCCCCGAGACCCTTTAAAGGATGAGTGGTAGAAAACAGATGGAAGGATGGATGTTACTTTAATATCTGGCTTCATGAAACACATCTAATTGAGAGTCATCCACGGTAGCACAAACAGACATAATTCCCTTGGGTTGCTCCTGGGTGTGTTTCTGTGCCATTCTGGGTAACATGTCTGCCTCATGGGAGGAAACAGACAGATAGAACACATCCTGTGGACTGCTGGGACTGTCCTGAAGGAGGACTGGATGGGCGGAGTGTTGGATGGGCGGAGCAGGGAGGGTTCTACATATGTGAGCCCTTAGATAAGAGGGAAAGCTTTCACGACAGGATAATGGCTTCCTGTTTGAATGCGCTGCAAATTGTTTGTCAGGTTCCAGGGCAGCTTTGAACAGCGACATGTTTATCTGAAAATCAGGCAGAGGGAGACTGTAAAAACAAGAACAAAGACTTTTGCTGTTTACTGGGATAATGATTTAGCTGCAGCGATTGTGGCAGCCAAAAGGGATCAGACAGGAAGTAGAAACATTAACAGGAAGTGTTCTGGATTCGGGGAAAACATGGAATTGCATAGCACGTAGTTATACAGCTCCATCTTTGTTGGATATTTTACCATTAACGGACAATGTCAACAAGTGAAATTGCAGGTATTTAAATGACCACAATGGGTTGAAACGTTATCCATATACACAGTGATCATGTGAGACAACCTAATTATTTTCGAGACTTCATTTCAAAATAAAATCAAACCTTTTGAGAGGAGAGAGTTGGAAACAATTTGTTTGTTTCTGAATGCCAAACAAAACTTATTTTGAAATAGTGAGTCATATCTGGAGGCGTTTTCTGTCATCCGAACATTTTCTGATGGAAAATAAAGAAGAAAAAAAAAGCAGTGTGAGTGTTGACCTGAAGAAAACAGAGAAATCTTGTTCTGACAGCAGTCATGACAGCAGAAAATCTGTTTTTTTCTTACGCGTCCACAGCAAACCTGAATTTATCTAGACATTACCTGGAAGAGCTGAGTGTGACAACTGGACAACCAGATGTCAAACAAGACAGGGTCCTGGCGTGAAGCCTGTGTGAGGTCTGATTAAAGCCCCTGTGTGAATATGAATTCAACGCCAACGACTGGGCGCGTGGTAGACGTTTCCATCATGTGACTGGTGGGAAATCATAACTGAAAATGTCTCAAAGAATTGATGCTGAAATCATCAAAAAATAAATTCAGTTTTTCATAGCAGAATTTGTCTGACTCGAAAGATCTTGTGTGCAATGTGTTTGACAGAGCAACTTGTCCACACCTGATTCCTCCAGAGGTGCTTCCTGACCAATGGAACTTCACCATCCATCCATCCATTTTCTACCAATTATCCTGTTAAGGGTCGCGAGGGGGGTGGAGCCTATCCCAGCAGCCTTCAGGTGAGAGGCGGGTTCACCCTGGACAGGTCACCAGTCCATCACAGGGCAACCACATAGAGACAGACAACCATTCACACTCACAGTCACACCTACGGTCAATTTAGAGTATCAATCAGCCTCGTCCCCTCTTGATGTCTTTGGACTGTGGAGGAAGCTGGAGTACCAGAGAGAACCCACACAGGAACAGGGAGAACATGGAGACTCCACACAGAAAGATCCCGTGATGGAGCCGGGGCTCAAACCCGCAACCTTCTTGCTGTGAGGGGACGGTGCTGACCACTGCACCACCGTGCCACCTGACTGGAACTTTACCAATGTTGGTGTTTTCTTCAGTGGCTTGGCTGGGCTGTCCCGCAACGGTCGTGTTGCTGGTAGGACAGTATTTACCAGTAAATGACTGCTGTGCACTGCCCTGAAGACTTTTAACTGGTCCTGCAATATAGGGTTTTCAACGCTCTCTAATCCAGAGAATGACCCTCGAGTCTACCATCATGAAACCCGCGACACAGCTCACTGCTTTGAACAGAAAGGAAGTGATACCAACCCCTCCTTACGTCACTTCGGCATTCTTGATGGTGCCAACAGAAAAAACAAAAAAACAAACAAAAAGAAAACCTTGAGGGTTTGTAGTTCTCTCGGAATCTCCACAGTGGGTAGTTTCTTACAAAAGTTCTGGTACAGTAACTGTCCCGCCGGAGAAAGCCTGCTGTCTGGAGCCGCCAACAAAAAAATGTCGTTCTCTTCTATCTGCCGCATCTTTTCTTGCCTGCAGCCTGAGGATATTGAGGCATATCTATCTCCTGCAGATGGCTGGTCCAGAGAGGGAAATAAGAACTGTCTCAGTACTTCACAAGCACATAGATCTCTGGTGGGCCTCTCACACTTTGGAAAAAAAAAAGACTACTGAGAAGAAAGTATAATATAGAATAAGAAACGGTCTGGAAAAAGTGAGCACATTGCTTTCAAAGACAGAATTCACCAAATAGGCTTCAAAATTTGCTCTCTATATTGATTCTGTTCAAAGCTTTCCTGCAGCTTCAACCTAGACTTCCCTTCTTTTGATTAAACCGCTGCAAGGTGACCTAACTCCACCTCTGCTACAGCTTAAAGCACTTAACCCACAGCGGTCCAGTCCAGGTTTATCACTTCTGAGGGATTGAGGCAGATTTGTCAGACAGCCGTTGGCTCTACAGCCCTGAGGTGGAGCTCGGGGTGCATACCAGATATCATCAGCCAGTTTAGCTAACCGTCCAGGAGAATGATGGATCCCAGTCTGACCCCCATGTTACATATTCATGTGACATTCGGCGCTGGTAGCCTGCCAGTGCTTTGTACATCCACTCCCAGAGCCTTGATCCCATCCTCTGAATGTAAAGCAACCCAGAACCCAAGACTAACAAGAGCTGAGGGAACGCAGAAATTCATGTCTACCTGCTGAGATTTCGCTACAAGGTGACCAACAATAACTAGTTTGTCATTCACACACGGAAACCCACCAAAAAAACAAAAAACAAAAAAAGAGACTCATTTAGAAATAGTTTTTAAAAAATGTACTTATTTGCTTTTTTGCCGTGGGTTACATGAGAAAACCGAACATGTCTTTGTGCTAAATGCGAAGTATTAAAATGACAAGTTTGTCTGTCGAAAGGTAGCAGGTCAAATCTATCAACACATAAGTGAATTTCTTAAAAAAGGTTGGCACGTTAAAGGAACACGCCAACTTTTTGGGAATTTTACTTATTTGTTAACCAAAGAAGAAGAAGGAGATGGATACGCTTCTCTGCGTGTGCAGTAGGGAGCTCAAATCCATGTTGGCGTGTTCCTTTAAACGCACATCACAGTCCTCATTTCAAGACCTCCATCAAGTGACCAAAACAGCAAACGCCGGAATCTTTCCCAGGAGGAATTTCTCTACTTTATCACTTAACCACATTCTGGTGATTTTACAAATGTCTGGTCAGAGATTTCACTTCCGTCTGCCGTCTCCCAAAAACAACAACAATTTTCTGGGACTGACCTCAGAATGTCGATCTTTCCGTACGTCTTAATGGTGCCATGTGGGAGTTACTGCACTAATCAGCGACTGACTTGTCGTGTCAACATCTCAATTAGGAATCAGAACAGGGGAACTGATGTGTCTGACATATCTGATTTGACACCAAATGATACAAAAGTGGCTGAAAAATAAAAATAACACGCTTCTCATCAGTCAAGGGCGATTATTCAGGGAGAAACATGGATTCAACTGTTCTAACCCCAAAGCTACATAGATTCACTTTGTGATCCTTCAGTTGATCCCAAACTTCCAAAATACAGAAACGTGTGTTTTCTGCTGAAAGTGAGATACTTTCACATTTGCACACCCAAGGACACCCTGATTAACCTCCGTCCCCCCCGTTGGTCCACTCACTCAGCAGCTGGCAGCGCAGGACCTGCAGGCTTGTCTTCATGGTATCATGTGATCCGGCTCCTCCTCCACAGTGCTCATGGTTCTCTAATGGAGAGAGAGAGAGAGAGAAAGGTAAGATCAAAGTCAAGCCTTGTGTATCACTGTGATCGTTGAAGTAGACAGAAAACTCATAAGGGATTCCAGACGAGCTTGTGACAGCTTGCAGCGTAACAGGATTTATACCTGACTGACATTTCACAATAAAAGCCCATATAGAGCAGCGGAGGTGGTCTACTTTAAGGCTTCATATGATCAGGAGCTGCTGGTCAGTCAAACCAGTTATGGTGCATTAAGCGTCAACCAGTAAGGTTTGTTCTGAGGCAGCCGCTGCTTGTAGGGAGAATGAGAGCTCTTTGGGACATGACTCACTGATGACCTTCTGGTTAAAACACACACACACACACACACACACACACACACACACCCCTCGTCTTACTCATGGAGCAGCGGATGCACGCTTGCCTCACCTGTGGTAACACCCTTGAGCGGCACACATAAATAGACACTTCTGTAAACACCTTTCAACCTACCTGCAAGTGTGCATGTGAATTGGGGGTTTACAGCCCCCGGATGAATGGGGTGGGTGGGGGTGGAGGTAGGTGGATGTCTGTGTTTCGGTGGTTAATGTGAGAGATGAGAAGGGGCTAAACAAAAGCGCAGGTTCCTTTCACGAGGCTTCATCTTTCCTAAACATTGAGAGGAGGCTAAACGCACAGAGTCACCACGTTCTCTTGGTTGCCTCATGGAAATCTTTGAATCAATGGAAGCCGTGCGCATTTGTCTGAACTGCTTCTACTGCAGGAAGTCAAGGGGTTTATAGAACCGCATCAGAGTCGAGGTCGACTGAGCGGAGGAAGCAGACGATGAACACAACGCAAACATTTGTTTTGGTGTTCTGTGCTTATGTTGCTGTCCAGACTGATTCAAGTAGGTTTTATCAGAGTCACTGAGCAATAACTCTGTTCATTTCTCCCTCCCAGGCTCGATCGAGACGAGGAATCAGCTTTCAGTTGAGTAAATGAGGTCAAACTACACCGACCGACTGAGAAAATGACAGCAACCTCGCCGGTACCGGATGAAAAGTGTGAACTTCTGTACGACTGTGGCTGTCCATCTATGAGGGATGCAGGACAGAGCAGCAACACGCTTCTTGGACTTCTTCCTTTTGTGGGCCAAAACTCAAACTAAACATGTGCTGTGTTCTGAAAGATGCCTTTAGACTTTCTTTTTTTTTTTTTTTCTTTTCATTCTAGCTTCACTCGCGCCCAACTGATGTCCTCTCTCTCTGCTGCTGGATCAAATCATGAAATAAATAATTAATCTGATCCCAATTAATCTGGATTTAAACCGCATTTTACTGCAGAAAACAAACAGCCATCATTTCATCCATCCATCCATCCATCCTAATCCGTCACGATTGAATGAGTACTGCACCATCATGGCTTGAATTGTTAACTTGCGTGGTGTTTTTCTCCTCACTGAGGATGATCATTAGGATTAAACCGTATCAGCCGCCTCTCTGTTTTGGCTCCTGGCTCCCTGGGAAATAAAGGCGATAATGAATGAAAACAATGATGTAAAGCAAAGTAACAACAGCGGCTATTTCGCTTTTGTTTTTTGAGTGTTTCCAATTGAAAATGCGTGCCGCTCTTAACTCACAGCTCTGACTATAACAGCACGGGCCTGGTTGTTATTGAGTGAGAGTAATTTTAAAAGAGATGACGCTGCAGGACTGCACTCATGGCAGCAGAGGATGTGTTTTTCTCAGCTTCACATCGTAGACGTGTACAACTTCACCGCAACCATCCCGGCCCCTCCCTTGCATCCCCTGATGGCCACAGCGCTGTAACGCTGCTAGTTTGCGTCATGTTTCTGGCCTGATGAGCTCAATGGCGGTGCTGTGAAGCCAGCAGCTGAGTCTCTCTACAGTGATTACACCTCATCAGTGCTGTGCAGGCTCATAGACACACACACACATACACACACACACACACAAACACACACTCATGAGGGGTGAGGCTTATGGGAAGATGGGTGGTGGGGGGGGAGTAAAGATGGTGTGTTTTTACTTGTCTCACAGAACAGTGCAAGGGTTTTTGTTGAGAGAGGAGGACAAGCTGTACTGACAAAAAACTCCTGCTGGGGAGCTGAATCATACTCAGAGCTCTGCACACACACACACACACACACACACACACACACACACACACACACACACACACACACGTGCAGGTAGAAGATATAGAGCCTGACAGTCAGGGACGGACCCCCGTCAAACCCTGCAACACGCAACGAGACCTTCAAAGGCTGCTGCAACTCAAGAGCTGGAGTGAACTCCAGCAGGAGCAGAAGCTCCACTGAAACTTCTGATCCCGCCGCTGTGACGCTCCTCCGGTGAAAGTGAAAAGAGGAAGTGCATCACTATCTTAATGAGAGCTGCACAATTAGTGGAAATTCAATTAAAACCAACATCACCTGTTGGAATTCTCAAATCACTGGATGGTGCAATGTTGGTTAAAGGTTCATTCATTTTTTTTAAACTTTAGAAAGCACATTGGTTTCATACAGATCCCCGCATAAAACCGCACCATTATCATTTAATTATGATGATGTAAAAAAAGGTTTACATTCCCTTTAAAATGGCAAATCATATTGCGATATCAGTCAAAATAATTGCAATTCATTTGTTTTTAAAAATTGTGCCACCCTGATCTTAATTTTCTCCATGTCAACGACTGATGTAAGCGGTGAGAAAGAAGAGCAGTGGGATGGAAACACAGCACTAATTCAACGCAGCTCCCCGCAGTCGAATAAAAACGGGGATGCATTAATCAGAAGACGACACCGACACCAGAGAGTTATTGATTACAATCGTTGTTTTCCGTCTGAATTACACTTTCATCTACGTGTGCTTTGCATCCTGGTTTGTTTTCTAAGGGTGTGGGGGAAGAAAAAAAAAAGTTCCATGGCAACCGACATGCACACAGACAGAAATCATTACCATGGCAACCCAAATAGTACATTATATTCAAATTCATTCATGGGGACAGGTTTGGGTGTGTGTGTTTGTGTGTATGTGTGTGTGTGTGTGGGGGGGGGGGGGTTCAAAAATTCCCACTTAACATGGGCGGAGTAACAATCCAGTAACACTCTGCTTGCTTTATATTTAATGTCCTGATGTCAGGCCCCCGGTGCCTAAGGGTCCAAATTTGAATACTGAAGGGGGGGTTGGGGGGTGGGGGGGTAACTCAAGGCCAATGTTAGGTCACCTGGGACAACACGATGAAATTAGCCTGTCACTCCATCTCTCCTCGGACAGCACGGATAACAATGCTTTTAATTTTGGACTTCCCTCAATTCTACGGTTATGTATGGGGGGGGGGGGGGGGGTGTGGCGGCAGGCTGGCTGTTTGCTGCAGATTTCAAGTCTTTCCATAACAAGAGGAGGAGGGCGGGAGGAGGAGGAGGGAGGCGGGAGCGGAAGGAGACGTGTGAACGACAGTGCTGTGCTCTCACAATCAACTGAAAAGAGGACGTCCAATCACAACTGATGCCCCCCCCACTCCCTCTCACGCTTTGGTTAGTCTCTCAGTGGACGGAGCTTCTGCCAGCTTCTGTATGAAGACTCAATGAAGAACAAATGAGTGATAAGCGCTGATTTTATTCATCATCCTGGACTGACACAGGCATGACCATAAAATGCTTGTTGCATCAGTTCTGAAGTCACTTCATCAAAGATGTTCATGGCCCCAGACGTGATATGATCTACAGCTCTAGTTGTGAGTCACTCTTAGCTCCGCCCTTCCACAGCCACCCAGGGGACGTGCCCACTCAAGAGGGCGGCCATTTTTCCTTTGATATTGTTTTAGCCTTTGATTGAAATCAGCAAACAGCGCCTGATAGTGCTGGAACTAGCGAGCACACGTGCTTCCTGTTCTCGTGTTGATGAGGTCTTAACCCGGGCGTGACTGAGGCTGTGACTAAGGAGTGAGGCTTTCACCTTTGGGGATGATGGCGCCATCTTGGTGACCTTGCAACAGCTGCGTGACACCGCTTTTGCAAGATTTATATTTCAAACGGGCGAGCTGATTACTGATTATAACTGTTATGAAACCATATTTTGTTTGTGGGAGGGTTGGTGACTCATGCTCAAGAAAGACCTGCGAGGATCTTAATTATCCGTCTTGGCTGCACAATGATTACAAGTATCGATTCGATGCAACAACAAGCTTAAATTGAACGCAAACAGCTGGGAGCACATCTCCCAAGATGCACCCGTACTGCTGAGTCACTGAACTGCGCCGCATGTGAGAGCGCTGGCCGTCAGTCGTGGCCCTGGGTGGTGAACCCGGCAGGATGAGTTGCTGGTGCTGCGTCACGAGGGCTGGCGGAGGTTGCGCAGGCTATCAATCAGCCCCCCCACACACAGACAAACACACCCAACCCCCCCCCCACCCCCCACCCCAACCCTTTCCACACTACAGCAACACAGCAGCCATTAAAGGAACATTACGGCCCAGCGTGCCATTGAATCTGACCCTAGCCACAGAGGAGGCACATCAGCCTGTGTTACTAGGATACACCTTACCTGATTACATAACAGGAAATAAATGCATAACAGTAAACACAATTTGATTCCAAGCAAAAATTGCAGATCAGGATGGATCATATTAAGAATATGGACGGACGGCATCGAAAAAGATTCTGCTTTTATATCTTTTTCCAACTCAGTGAAGACGCAGGGTGCAACCTTTTCAAAAGACAACTTTCAAAGGTCCAACAGGTCAATATTTCCGTTTTTCGTGTTATTTCAAGGCTAAAGTAGATCCTGAACTGGTACCCACATCGATTCTTCAGCCATTCAGATCATGGGTCATGCTCACTGACGTGTTTCTCCTTCCTTGAGAGACAGATCAATCAGAGGTCTCCAAGGTGAGGAGAGGAGCAGAGGTAGAAATGTGACAGAAAACGCGCCCACTAACATGGATGATGCAGGTGGTTACAGAAATAACAACTCTGGTAAGCTGCGCTTCTCTGATTGTCATACAAATGTGATCAGTAAGAATGAAAACAACTGTAAGAGCAGGAGACCAGCAGGAAGAGTCCCTGCAGCCTGGTGAGGACACCCGTTTCTCAGGAGCCATGTCTGGATCTACTCCTACTCAGAACAGATGTGAGAATTCAACCAATCAGAGCTGTGATAAACTGATCATCCACCCCAAAACAGTACTAAAGCTCCTGATTGGTTCACCGGGCTGTCGCTGACTAAACAGTCATGGAAACGTTAGTAGAATAAATACAACTCTAAGTGCAGTCATTGTAGAAACGGATTCAAAAACAGTCATCAAACAAGAACAGGAAGTTGTACCGGTGCAGATTTTGATGTTCTTCTGACTGGGTTTTACGCCACACAGTTGTCGTGACCTTAACAGGAAACGGGGCTGCTATCATTACAACCACGACCGGACCGCACGCTTTTTTCCTCTACGGATTAAAAACAAATCTAACAACGTGGTACTTTAATCTGCCGTGTCGATTCTTTAGTTTTACGTGTAGGCACGTTGTCATTTTTGGAGGCACTACGAGCAATCATTGTATCGGTCAGTACTGGTCATATTTTCAGAAATCCCTCCAAATTCGCTCATGTCTCTTCTCTCTCATCATCAATGATGAACCATAAATATAAGATTTATGGGCTTTATTCCCCAAATTTTTTAGAAATATGATAATAAAAATATTACTATCTCACATTTAAAATGTTTGTCAGTGCAAAAGGTGAATATCATACATACATGTATTGTACAATATTGCAGGTTTCATGATTTTTCAGCTCCTTTACAACGTAAAAACAAACCCCAACTTGGAGCCTCACTCCTTTGTACTGAGCGTAGCTACAGAATCACCAGCCATCTTTCAATACCCGACAGTACTGAAGCAATTTTAACAATGTCACCAGTTTGATTCCCAGCCCTGTACTGCAGCGGGCGTCCGAAACTGCACCAGTTAACTTGACCACGGGAAAATGCCTCCAGCTTCACGTCTCACATCATGCTTACATTGATAGATTTAACATGCTCAGTGAGCAGGCTGTCAGCTCCCATCAGGGTTTCCACCCTCTTGACACCCCCCCCCCCCCCCCCCCCCCAGGTTAGCATATTCTATATGTCAGGAGGGAGCAATGAGGACACTCTAGCATTCACCTCAGCCTGCCGATAATCATTCCGTTCGGACCGTTGAGCTGAACCCAGGTGCAGGAAGATCCAGTAGCAACGGTCCCTCCTGCGTTGCTGCTGTTTGTTTGTGTGTGTGTGTGTGTGTGTGTGTGTATCTTTCGTTAACTTTGGCGGCTTCTGTTATCATCACTCGCATCGCCATCACAAAAGATGAATGAATGGATGAGTCGAGAACTCCCTCTCAGGAAGTACTGACGTTCAGGGGCGCTCGAGGAGAAAAGCAGCGTCACCGGCCTCCGCATTACTCAACACCACACACACACACACACACAGAGCCAGGACCAATAACTAAAGCAATTCATCAGATGACTCGTGGCCATTCGTGGGTGTGTGAGACACCGACGAAGAGCCCTGGCCGACTAGAATTCACACTGGTATTTATGGTTCGCACAGATTTACAGGAAGAATGTTTTAGTGTATGAGCTTCCTGTGCACTTCCTGGTTGGTCCAAGTCTTTTGAACAAGTCCAGATATTGCAGTTATGGAAACTGCAAGTCAGGTCAGAAACTGAAGTCAAGTCAAGTCTGCAGGCAATGGAGTCAAGCCTGCCTGCACCAACGTCCAAATCAGTTTCCCAAGATTTGTGATTTTGGTGAAACCTAATCTAATCCAAGTCTTCATGGTGTCAAGTTTAAAGTTGCATGTGTGTGCATACACACACACACACACACACACACACACA
The DNA here is from genome assembly GCF_037954235.1 of Aulostomus chinensis. Lineage (NCBI taxonomy): Eukaryota > Metazoa > Chordata > Actinopteri > Syngnathiformes > Aulostomidae > Aulostomus > Aulostomus chinensis. Next base: position 5,908,414 of record NC_141340.1, on the reverse strand, counting down.
CACACACACACACACACACACACACACACACACACACACAGAAACTTGCAAGGATGTGGCACTGGGATCCTGGAATGTTAACATACTTGGCCACTTGATGGGTAGTAGTTGGGTACTGAGTTAAATTTGCACCTTTTGAGTGACGGGACGTGTGTGAACAGACGTGTGTGAACAGACGTGTGTGAACAGACGCTTGCTACCGAGCCACCACAGTCGTCAGGTTTTTGAGTCTAAACAGACCACTCGTTTCTGCTGATTCACTTCTACAGGCAGTGAGTCACAGCCAAAGAAATTCAAGTCTCAAACACACAAACTGGCCGACACAAGAGCGACTAGAGTTTGAGCGTCAAATCAGATTTACATCCTTATTTTGTCCAAGCCAAGTCTCTAGTCTCACATCGGGTCTTCGATGCAGTCAGTATGTCAGTGTGTACAGGATGTATGCATGGAAGTGTGGATTAGCTGCTGGGCTAAAAAGATCCAATCCAATATTTGGGAGATTACTCTAACCCAAGTTTTAAGTTTTCAATAATTCAACTCTCCTAAAGTCAAATCTGATCTGGTCATTTTTTTCAACAAGTTTAAAATCCTCACTTTGTTGCCTTCATTTTTCCCCAAGTCTGGGTCGGCTCTTGTAGGCAAGCAAGTAGAGCGAAGCAGTGGAAGGTGGCAGACTCGGGCAGCTCCTCCAAATCACTCTCAATAGAAGACCAGACAGTCTGAGAGATCCAGCAGGAAGATTGAATCAGTGGTAACACACACCTAAGATCTGGTTAGGAACAAAGAGTGAGACAGGTAACAGGACCCCCCCGAGGAAGAACAGACACGCGATGGACTCGTTACATCACTGGAAAGACAACACCCGGGGCACAACAGCAAGGACGTGGACTGATGGAGAGACGAGTGCTGTCGGAAAAAAGACCTGATTAAAGGAAACCTGGCAGACCGAAGCTGCACTGGACAGATCAAACTGATACAACATCAGCACGGCAAAAACCAGGTAAATGATAGACTTTCATAACAAATCTGTCACTGTACTGAACGTGACAGAGAAATGAACAGTGAGATGACGTCCACCACTGCATCCAGGCTGATGGATTTCTCCTGAAAGTCCTCTCGAGGGGTTGGGATCTGGCTTTTTTTTTGTTATCAATCTCTATCACATATACCTGGAGACCTGGGATATCAGCACATGCTGCGCTCCAGCATATTCCTGTTCTCCTGAGAGTTATTTAGCCAGGCAGTAAAGGGCAGACATTGAGATTCAGCTCACCCCCGCTTCTGTCTGAGTCGTAAATATCCCTCCATGTCTCTCTCTCCTCCTCTTTCGTCTTTCCATCCCTCCGTGACTGACTGAGGGGACTGTTCTGAGCTGATGATGAAGAGCAATGTGAAACTAGAGCGTGTCGTGCCCCGCTATATTTGTCACAACTGCTAACGCAATCCAAAAAAGAAAAAAAAAAGAAAAAAAAAAGGTGACTTCAGATGGCGGTTAAACACACGTCACACCTCCCGCGAGTGCCACACCACTCGCCAGAGTCGTATAGTTCGGCGCAACAAGTCTGAAAACAAGCCAGGGTTAGGAAGATGAAGTCGTACTGAGATTATTGGGTGTAATCCTGAGACTGGAATATAATAAATAAACAGTGTCATGTCTCCACTCTATTACGGTTAGCTTCAAGTGACTCATGTCTCAAGGGGTCCATTCACGTCTTTTCTGCAAGTCAGAGCTCCTATTCTGAGAGCGCGACCTTCATTTGTGAAGGAGCTGAAGTGCCACACTCCCCCGTTCTCAAAAAAAATTTAAACTAGAAGAAAAATACGCAAAAAAATTGTGCAGGAAATCAAAATGAACCTTCAAAGCCCACTTAAAAGATTTTTGAGGTCTTTTTATTTTTAATTTTTTTAAATATTTGTCTGTTAATGTTTATGGCATCAAATCTGGCATGATTCTGTATTTTGCAGCAAAAAATTGTTAGCGTAAATCCCGGTAAGCACCAAAAAAGTGCTAATTTACCTCCATTAAAAGTGCACGTTTTCAATCCCTCAGCCATCAGAGCACAAGGTTAAGATTTCACTTTATTGTCAGAGCTTCCTAAACTTGCCTCCACATAAATAACGGAAACACAACACTAAAACAGGACAAATACCGCAATATGTATGACATCACAAAGCGGCTGTAGCGCATCACCTTCAACAGCCCGTGCTTAGCCCACCCTTGAGCCTTGCACCCCACTTAACACTAATTTAATAATTTGAGTCATTGATTTTATTCCTCTGAGCGACAATCCTTATGACAACTATGCAGACTTGACTATTTCGGGCTTTTAATCGTGTCTAGCTAAAAGGTGCAAATTCATGCCATTTCCACTACATCCACTAGGGGGTGTTGCATGCTGCTACTACACATTTATACACCTGAACTCATGGGCGTGTTAGCATGGTTGTCAAAAGTGTTGGGTTTTGGTTTTTTCCGGTGGTTAAATGATTGCACGGTCTGATGTCACGATTGCAGTAATCGAGCACGTTCGAACAGATCTCAGCTCAGCGACGGTGAACGAAATTAGAGAATACATCTTAATCCTAGCAGCTTCAAATACATATGAATAATGTAGAAAAATATCCTTCACCAGTTATTTGCTCAACAACTTTGGGGATAAATTAATAATTGGACAGCGTTCTGAGCCACGATGCCTAAGAAAAGCCAACCTTTCTTTGTCCTTTTTTTTCCCCCTCCCCGTCTGGATCTGAAGCTCCTCGGGGGAATAAAACATTTGATCAAAGCTCCATCTCTTCTGCCTCACAACCTCATCTCCAGGACCATTACATCTCACGGTGCCGCTGGACCTGTCAGGCCAACAGACGGATTGATATGTAAAGCCTGTCTCTCCGGCGGGGGCCGCATCGATTATTGGACCAGCTCTTAATGAGGCCACAGTATCGGATAATGAGCACATAATCCTCCACACCACGGCTGTCAAAGATCTAAATTTACGCCAGGAAAACAGGCGGGGAGACCTTTGATGAAGTATTTGACCTCATCAATTAAAGATTATTTGTTCTTGATAGACGCACCTCGGCGGACTCTCCTCGCTGTGACGGACTTCTGCGGTTCCAAATTTGGATAAGGAACATTTCTGTTTCTTAGTTATGATTAATTTGGACAAAGAGGCTCGCAACTGGTCAGCTGGTGTCAGGCAGTCAGAGCTGGGCAGGCTCCTCCCAAGATGTCATATATAAATCAGCTGAATTAATTATGAATCACTTGTTTGGTCAAAGTTATTCTACGTCTGTGTTACTATCGCTGAAATAAACCCAGAACTTTGACAAGGCATTTCAAAATGGAAGTGCATAATATTCAGATATAAATGTAAATGTGAGCAGACGACTCGTCCAGTTCTTCTTTTTTCTTGAGTGGATGTACATTTACATGTTGTATTTGTACGCCTCTGTAAAAATACATGTTCTGGTAACAATTAAGAGATCACTATGAACAAATTCGTAACGACACTATGCTACCCAGTACTCCGTGCTGCAGCCTCTGCTTCCTGTAACAGCTCTGATTGGTCAGCGGTGTCACATGATACAATCTGGCGACATCCACGGTGAGAACAGCCTTAAGCCATTTTCAGCGCAAAAAAAAAAAAAAAAAAAAAAATCAAAACTTTCAAAAGAGTTTCAATAATATTCTGGATTGTTATGCAAAGACTCCTAAAAGTCACTGAAGTTCTAGGCTGGATTATAAAACTTCTGAGGGGGAAAATATTTACAGAATAAAAGTGCAGTTCTTTGCCTCCAGCTATTTCTTGCTAGAAGCAAACCACTTTTTTTGTAATTAATTGGTTGTTCTGTTACAAAATGAAGCAATAATGAGTAACAGGAGCATTCATTTCAGGTTGTATTACTGGACACAGTAACTGGAGTGATCCATCCATCCATCCATCCATTCATTGGGGGGGTGGAGCCTATCCCAGCAGCCTTCAGGTGAGAGGCGGGGTTCACCCTGGACAGGTCACCAGTCCATCACAGGGCCAACACATAGAGACAGACAACCATTCACACTCACAGTCACACCTACGGTCAATTTAGAGTATCAATCAGCCTCGTCCCCTCTTGATGTCTTTGGACTGTGAGAGGAAGCTGGAGTACCAGAGAGAACCCACACAGGAACAGGGAGAACATGGAGACTCACACAGAGAGATCCTGCGCTGGAGCCGGGGCTCGAACCTGGAACCTTCTTGCTGTGAGGCCACAGTGCTGACCACTGCACCACCGTGCCGCCTGACTGGAATGATATTTCTCATAATCCTGTTTTTCTATGACTCAGTTTGGTCAAGTATTACTGTAACGTGTTACTTCTGTAACTCTGCGGCGCCGCTGCTGTGTGTGTTGTCCGTTCACGGATCCACGACAAACAAACAAACAAAGCATAAATTCACATCCACTCAAACTCCCTAAAGCTGAAAGATGTCAGAAGTAAAAACCGTTCCAGCTCCGTCAAGTGGTCTCCAACAGCAGTTCTAACCCAGTACTTGATGCTACAAAGCTGCAGGGCCTCTCTCCTCCTTCGTTTCCCAACTGTCTTTGCTCTCTCCTTCTTTAATGTCATGCCATCTTTTCCTCGGCGGAACATCGTCTCTCGAATTTTTTGATCTTGACTTCAGGCCCTCTCTAAATGCTCACAGTCAACCACAGAGATTTGTTACGCTGTTTTGATACTGGGTTGGTTTTTTGAGTTTTGTTTTTATAAATGCTGAGAAATTATTTAAAGACATTCAACAAACAAGTGAGCAGGAAACCTACTATGACTTACTGCAGGCGTGGGCATGCCTCTGCGTGTGGCGCCATAATCACTGTACTGTGTGTTACGCCACAAGACAGGCAAACAAGGTGGAATTGCTTCACACGATTCAGAGGACGCGCCCCGCGTGGATGCCTCAGACGTGTCTGCCGCGTTACACAAGCAGCAGCATCCTTTTCAAACACCAGTGCACCGTGTTTGTGTCACCATGTCGTCAGGTGAATGAAACCGCGACTCACCGGGTAAACAGTCAAAACAGTGGCTTGTCAATAGCGGGACAAGGTGGGACGGGATAAGTGACACGGTCCTTGCTTGATTCTGCTTGAGCAACTTCATAGTAACTCTTAATTGCGCTAATAAATTCTATTGCCTAATTTTACAGCATGAATCATTGGAATTTTTTTAAAAAAAGAAGAAAGATCTGTTTGAGGGAGGAGGAGCCTAAATGCACAAAGATCACACGCGGGCAACTGAGAAGAACGCGATTAGGACAAAAGCAAACCACTGAGACTGAGAAAATAAGCTAAATAAAAGACTAATTCAGCAGGAGAGACTCACAAGACTGACAAAGAAGTGATCTGACAAAGACACAAAGCAGGTAAAGAGGTGATTGGATCAACGAAAGAGGGGCGGGGCATGAAAAACTGATGAACGGACAAACGGGTGATACACATTAATACAAGTAATCCATGGATGGATAAATAGGTAATAAATACCAATAAAAACTACACAGCCAAACCCAAAAATCAAAAGAATCCACAAACTATGACAAAGTGAATCCTTAATATGGGCTGTTATCAGTATGATGGTGGCAAAGCTGAGTTTTTATAGCGCTTTGTTCTTCAGAAGCTGAAAGTCTTTGTGCAGAGGGTGCAGGTTGTTATCTAAAACGGGATTAAAGTGACACAACTTACTTGACCATTTTACAATTTCATCAAGAGAGTTTCTGTTCTTTATAGAGAAGCTTCCGAACCGTGGCACAGAGGAAAGTGAAACCAAAAAAAGACCAAAAATTCTTTTCCCCAACAGAATTCACTACAAAAGTGGCTTTTTGAATTTCAAGCCCCTGTGAAACGACTCATTTAGCTGTGATCATTTCATCAGTGTGGTCCGATGACACTGAGCAAGTATGGAGGAGCCGTAAGATTAAATCTTTTTATCCGTGCTCATGTTAACGGAGGGTTGAACTGGGCGCTGGAGGGCTCGGCCAAAGGTACAATAATCCCAGGCTGTAAAACCTGACAAAGACGGGAAGTAGAACCAACCGACACGTTAGGAGAGTGAGGCAAACTTCAGAATCACCAGTCCAAGGGAGGACCCTGACAAAGCTCCCGCCAGTCACTGAAAACGTGTCACTGGCGGGAGAATCCGTGCGGGGGGAGAGCGAGAGCTAACACCAGGTTTTCCTGTTAACGTGATCTGCAGCAGGTAGAGCACCTGTCACACCTGACCGCCTGCCAGCGAAGGCGACTGAAGAGCTGCTGGCAGACAAACTGACCCTTTGGAACAAGCCAACGCAGGTCAGGAGCAACCGCCAGCGAAACACAATGACTCAGACGAAGAAGCCAAGCGTGACTCAAAAATTCGTTCCTCTTCCACAAAAAAAGGCTGAATCACCAATTTTGTTGATTTTTGTTTAACATCCAAATGAGGACATTTACAGGACATTTTCTTCAAACTGCGCCCGGGGGGAATTTTTGTTGACTTTTAAGGAATCACAAATAAGAGAAACAACACAGCTCTCCTAAAAAAGAAAAGAAAAAAAAAAAAAACCTGCACGTTGTCATGATTTTAAATTATTTTCTTTCTCTTTGGAAAAGAATAAAGGAAGAGAGAAGCAGAGAAATGTGTTGTTGGGAAGATGAAGAAACACAGCCATGTCAAACAATTTCAGGATGAAGAATGTGTCATTTAAAAATATCTCTAAGCCAAAGCCCCCACCAATTTATCTTCTGCTACTTTGAATAATGATGTGCGACTGTGCTTTGGTTTCCTGTTTTCTATTTTCAAGCTTTAGTAAACAGTTAGCAACCACCAGGGGACACCTCAACCAATCACATCTCACGCCTCTAACTGCTCTCCGCCCTGATTGGTGAGACACACGGCGTTTCTAGCTCCGGAATAGTCGATAAAACTCTTCTCCAGACGTTTTAAATTGAGACAAACAGACAAGCTAACAACAGCAGAAATAGCATGACACAGCAGCTGCAGTGCAACGCCGAGGGTGCTGTCAGCCGCCATCTATCCCCCAGCAGCCCGGCAGGCATCGGAGTGAACACGAGGCCTCCCTGAACGCACCTCGCACCTCGTCTACAGAGTTAAACATCACAAGGAGCCGCTGATACTTTATCACAGAGAGCAAGAACACTTTGATTTCCTGAGCCAAATCTTCAGGCCCAGAGTGAGAGAGAGAGAGAGGGAAAGAAAGAGAGAGAGAGGAGCGCTAATGGTGCACTGCAGCACAACTGCTGCGACATTAAACCGAGAAGGACCATTTGTCAAAGCGCCCTATGTAAAGCAGTTTCTGGAGGGAGAAGAGTCAGTCTGCTGTCCAATCTGCTACCAAAGTGGGCAAAATTACAGGTGTTGTCAGCGGACATCCCGCCCAAACTTCCTCTTCCCTCCACAGGTTCCCGACTAGCGTTTGATGAGCAACTTCCGATGCAAAAACTGGGTTGAGAGACGATGTCGACGAACAGGTTGATTCTAAACTAACACAACAAATGCAGGCAAATCTTTAAAAAAAACGACAACAAACGGATTAAATTAAACCGGATTCATCAGCTCTTCACATGCATTTCTATATTTATAGAGAGTCAACACACAACAGAGAGAGAGAGAGAGAGAGAGAGAGAGAGAGAGAGAGAGAGAGAGAGAGAGAGAGAGAGGAGCTTGGTCTTGGTCTTGAAGTTGAGATATCTGTGCTTTATCTTAGTATTTGCACTTTAGGGAACTTTGAATTGTAGAGGAATAAAAATACAAAAGAAATATTGTACTTTTCTACAACTGGTGCTTAGCAGAGTGACAAATAAACACGGAGAAGCTGCATTTAGTTGCCATGCTGCAACTCAGTGGAACAAGCGACCCATGGAGGTCAAACTTTCACCAGGCGCGGAGATCTTCAGAACCAGGCTGAAAACTTTCCTCTTCTCCTCATGTGCCTATTCATAGTCTGCACTCTCTCTCTTTTCTTTTCTCTTCATTTCATTTGATTTTACGCTCATGTCTTTCTTTTTCCTTCCTGTATTTTAATCTATTCATGTAAAGCACATTGAATTGCCCTGTGTATGAAATGCACTACACAAATAAAATTTGCCTCGCCTTGCCTTGCCTTTTTGTCACCAGAAACATATTTTGTGCATTAAACATGCTTAAACCTGATGAGGGAAATAGATGATCGAATTTGATGCCCGCCGATTTCAAACGTATCCAATCAGAGCAACACGCCTGGAGCAAGAAACACTTTATCCTAGAAGCTGACGTTTCCCTGACGGGAGCACACAAATATCATGTAGAATATGTCATTTTTACTTTTCATACTTCATACATTTTTACTTTTCATACTTAAGTCAACCCTCCATTTAATACTTCACTACTTTCACTTAAGTCGAATTTTAAATAAAACCATTTACCAGAGGATTATTTTATCAGGGTGCTTCTACTGTAGCTACGAAGAGGAACTTAATGCATACCAAGTCCTAAGTATGCTATTCGTAACATTAATGACCCAAAACCAGAAATTCAATGTTCAAGATTGTCAATCCTACTGTATTTGTTTGTGTGTGTGTGTGTGTGTGTCAAGTGCAAAAATGAGAGCGCAGTAACAGCTTTGCTTAGCTAGCTAGCATCGGGATTGCTTGACAGAATTTTACAGAACAAGGTTCTCCAAGCTAGCTCTTAAAGTATTGCTGCTTTTATTTTGAAGGCAAGATCGCTGCATTGGGAGTAATTTTTGTCAGCCACTGATCCAGGATCACGCCTAACAAGAGAGACAAAAGAAGAAGAAGAAGAAAAAAAGAGTACCATTGACTTCTTTTACTTGTAAAAGGCCTGATTAGCATGCGGCCGAGCTACATGCTGCAACATCACATCCACTGAGGATAAACTACTGAACTTCCCTCACACATCCTCAACGCACTGATATTGAAACCAAAGTTAAGTTGCACATCTAAAAGATTCACATTATCTAAGAAAGTAGCTCACATGAAAGCTATTTTAGTAGCCTGGAGGCTAAATTAAAAATGTAGTGGTGCAAGAAGACAAACGAAGGGTGGAGCCCCGCCTTCTTCCTCCAGGTTTTACTGGTTTTCAAACAAGATGTGGGCAGCACGCTGGTGCAGTGGTCAGCACTGTGGCCTCACAGCAAGAAGGTTCTGGGTTCAAGCCCCGGCTCCATCACGGGTTCTTTCTGTGTGGAGTCTCCATGTTCTCCCTGTTCCTGTGTGGGTTCTCTCTGGTACTCCAGCTTCCTCCCACAGTCCAAAGACATCAAGAGAGGACGAGGCTGATTGATACTCTAAATTGACCGTAGGTGTGACTGTGAGTGTGAATGGTTGTCTGTCTCTATGTGTTGGTCCTGTGATGGACTGCTGACCTGTCCAGGGTGAACCCCGCCTCTTGCCCCAAGGCTGCTGGGTTAGGCTCCACCCCCCCAGTGACCCTTAACAGGATAAGCAGAAGAATGAAATGAAACAAGATGCCGGGGTTACCACCAACTTCCAGGCGGGAATACCACAAACAAGCCTAATCCCTTCAATCCAACATCACCGAGGTAACCAGGCTGGACAATGGTCCGGTCACCACATCAGGGGATGAAAACAACGATGGTCACAATCACTAATGTGTCCGATTTTACAGGTTAATGCAGCTGTGGCATTCAAAATCTCCAGATGCAACTTTGTTAGTCTTAATGTGCAAACAATAATCTGAGGTTTATCCCAAATTTATCCAAAAACCAAGATTAAACATCAAATCCGGGGCTGGATAAGACTGTGGTTGTGGTCTGACCTCCTCTGTTCTCTAAAAATAAAGGAATTAAAGGAGGAGAACATCTGGAAGGAAGACACCACGGTGCTTTTCGGAGTCAAAAATGTTGGAGAAATATTGTGTTTTTCATAACGCAGACTGCAAGCGAACTATGAGGTAACCATAAAAGGAAGAAGCAGCAGCTTCGGAAGTCCTCTTGTTTCAGAACAATACTATGAATTTCAAGTTGTAATGGAACAAATATGCAACAATGGGCAGTGGAATTTACCCCCTTTTCCTGCATATATATGATATGACATTTTTACAAGAGCGACGTCCGGCACGCTCCACATTCAGGAACGTCCATGAAGTAGACACAACTCTCCCGTGTCCTTACACTTCCTGCCTCACCCTGAGGGCCGCGTACACACTTCTTTTCTGAAACAATCAAACACACACCTCAGCAGTCATAGGCTCAAGGAAGTTCCCTACGCACGTTCCTAATTTTACCTCTTGACGCAGCCTCTTGCCTGATGACAATGGCAGGAATAAGAGGCAATTGGGGGAGTGTGTGTGTGTGTGTGTGTGTGTTGGCGGGGGGGGGGGGGGGGGGGCTGTTGTTTGGAGTATTGTACCTCGTTTCCTTGAGCAGTGCAGCAGGGACCGCTGAGAGCCAGCTGGGATCAGAGTGGAGCTGCATCCGTAGAGAACGTCCAGAGATTTCCCGCCGGGTACGAGCACGTGTCCGGAGCAAGAGAGACGGAGGGAGAGATGTTGTATTGTTCTCTCTCTCTCCTCCTCCTCCCGCCACTCCATCCCCCCACTATTACTGAGACAGATTAAGTCCAAGAGCTGCAAGTCCTGTGTGTGTGTGTGTGTGTGTCTGGCTGCATGTACACACACACACACACACACACACATCACATCACATCAATTAGGCCGTCTCCATGCGATTCAAGCTGACTGAGGAAGGCAGATGCACTCGGGAGAAACATGACAGGGACAATTGGCCTGAAACCGGAGACTTTACTGACGGCTGATTGCTCAATTCCCGCCCCCCCCCCCCCCCAAAAAAGCCTAATGAGCCGAATACATCAAGATTAGATTTCATGTGGTGCAACACAGATACTCGCATGTTTGTGACTGACACACTCCAGCAGTGACACAGTCATCCCTCCAAATAAGGCTGACCTTTTGTCTTCCGCCGGCACAGAAGCCAGCGATGATTAGAGAAGCAGCCTGGAGCTGGAAAGTGCAAAACTTGATGGAAAGGGAGCGTTGTGACGACGGCACTCCCGGCAGTTACGGAACCGATGTTTACCTGGAGGTGACAGGAGATATGACGCCATGGGGATTAGGACAGGATTGACATTTTAAAGTGAGATCCTGCTGCGGCGGGTCCAGTGGGAGTAAAGGGGTGGGTGTGCGGGGGGTGGTGGAGTTGTGGCACATTATTATGGATTAATATCACAGAGCAGACAGCACCCTGTGGAGGCAAGTAGGAAACGCAGGATCAATTACTCCCTTGATGCTGAAAAGCTGTTTATGTCGACATTTCCTCCACATAGAAAACTGGACAGAGAATATTAAGGAAGCAGGTATCAAGGCTAGCGATAATAATGCAAGGACACAAAAGCGTCAACTTTAGCCGCTGCCTTTCGTGGAGGTGACACGTGAAGGGAACCCGGTCATTTCACAAATTCTCTGCGAGCGCTACTGAGAACAATGTGGTTGTCAGAGCGTCACAAGAAAACAGTTGGATCCAAAATTTTCCACAATATCCAACTGCATCGGAAAACTCCCAAAACAAAAAGAGCGCAGTTTTGTCTGGTGATAGCCCCGAGTCCCAAAGACAGTCCATTTAAAAGGACATAAAAATGGGGGGGGGAAATTATCAAATTTTAGAAGCTATAACCCAAGAATGTTAATGTTTTTTTTTTCCTTATATCATATTTCCATTTCTTCTCACAAATTGATAAATAGATCATTTCAGCTCTTAATCCAAAGCAGCAAGCCCTTTATAACATTCTCTTGGAACGCTGAAAGCCCGCGTCTGAAAGTGGACCATGTGGTTGAAAATGACTGTTATCAGGCTTAACAGCTGTGGGTGCAAAACAAGCCAATTATTTCCCCCTAATTTTGGAAGTCGGATCGGCCGCTGATGTGGAGTTAGGAAGGACTAATACTTCAGAATACCGAGCACTCGCCCTATAACAGGACTCTGGTTGAGTAACTGAGTATTAGTGGGTAATTGCGTTGAGCTTTTGGTGTTGCATTGAGCAAGTGTGATGCAAGAGGATCAGAGCAGATCAGGGCATAAGCCTTCCTGAGGAATGTAACTCTGAAGACAGTGTTTAGTAAATAACATTGTTTCTATGGGTGCGCGTTAGCTTCCTAGCTAACGTATATATCATTGTCAGATATGCAGCATCCACCGTGAATCCCTCTCAGATGCCTATCAGAGCAATGATGAAGCAATCAGTGCAACCGCTCAGCGCACTAATTACCACCGTTAGCCTCGGGATGCCCACTGTGTCCCTGTGTGTGTGTGTGTGTGTGTGTGTGTGTGTGTGTTCAGGTGTGTCACTCTCCAAATGCGTTCCATGAGAAAAATGTCAGGCTAGCAGACGTTTAATTACCAGAGGTTGAGGAGCTTCGGTTTGCAGAGGGTGCAGATGTTATCAGAACATTCAATGGCTCTTATCAGTTGTAAAGGGGAACTTAGATTTGAGGAAGAACAGTTCCGCACTTCCTTGTAAAATGACGTCCAAGTGACAGATGCCTGCTATTGGCCATGGAAATCTGATCAAAATGAATTCGATGGTATTCAAATATAGCGGGAACGACCTTGAAGGAACAGGCGAAGGTTACATAAGGGTACTGAACATGGTACTATTAAGGGTACTTACCAGATTATGTTGGTACTACAGAGCACAGGCTAAGGCTGCATCAACTGCTATCAAATTTCAGAGCACGGGTTCATATCCAGGTGAGGGTAAATGTTCAGAAAAAAAGAAACCATGTAACATTGTCCTTGGCGATGGCAGGAAGAGTTTGGTCTCAAATGTCATTACGCATCCCAAAATTTCACACTGTCAATACTTCTGACAACATTTGTAATACACAGTTTTGATTATCAGAACATACGCGAACTGTGTTTGATTCGCCAACTTTAGCAGCACACCAGGCGATTGGGAAGTTTGGACTTAGCTTGACAACAAATATTTCCATCCATCCATCCATTTTCTACCACTTATCCTGTGAAGGGTTGCGGGGGGGGGGGGGGTGGAGCCTATCCCAGCAGCCTTCAGGTGAGAGGTGGGGTTCACCCTGGACGGGTCACCAGTCCATCACAGGTCACAGGACAGGACCTTCTTGCTGAGAGGCAACAGTGCTGACCACTGCACCACCGTGCAGCCCCAATATTAAATTTCAATTATGATAAAGAAAGTGCCAATACTTCAAATAATGGATAACATTAACCTTTTACCTCCAAAATCTTTCTTGAGTCAGAGCGGGAAATTTTTTGCCAAATTTGAAGAAATTCCCCTCAGGGTGTTCCTGAGATATCGCCCTGAAACTGGCTTGTAGTACAGAATTAGAGGAACGCGTACCACTTTAGATCAGCTGACACTTGCGTGCTACCAAACACTGGTGTGGGTGATGAAAGCCTCAAAGTACTTTTAAATGTGTACTTTCGTGCTTCTAGTCGTAATTTTGGCTGCATGTTTTTCATACTTGCACTCTATGAAGCTGATATTTTTGGAAGGCAGCATACAGCCATTTATCAATGATAATAAACAAATGATACGCACCTCCCAGCCTACTTCAATTTACAGTTTTTGTGCTGTTTGAAGCACAATAATAGCGGCGCTAACACAATGGTAACAGCCATTTCATGAAGCGAGTCCCATCACTCGTGGAGGAATTAATGAATGGCAAACAGCAGCGGAAGAAGCCGCACTCAGCACGCTTTGGATGAAATCTGTGTGTGTTTTAGTGTGTGTCGTACGCATGTTCACACATACGGGGTCAGCAGCGTTTAATGCTAGAGATGGAGAGGTGGTTCAACAGAAGCCTGAGACGGAGCTTTGAGCTGGGGAGGGGTTCATTTGGTAAAAACAGGCTAGGACTCCATCACAGGCTTGGGTTTAAACTGTCGCTGAGCAGAGTTGAGAAGAGCCACAGGAAAAAGAAAAAAAAAAAAGAGAAAGAAAATGAATGTCAATGCCATTCCGGTGGTCTGTTTACGGCTATCGTGGTTAAATGTCAGATGCTTGGCCCCTCAGGGACATGGAGCTGGCTGGCAGAGAATTAGCAGGTGTCTGTCCATCCATCACCTCTCTCTTCTGTGTGATGTTGGGACAATACAGCGAGATGAGCGGCGAGATCTATTATTAGTGGACGAGAAGAATGGAGGGAGCGCCCGGAGGGGGGAGGAAACAAACCAAAACCTCAGCGTCATTTTTGAGGGTTGCTGTGGTGACACTTTTCTGCAGGATGTGCCTGAAAGCACCACAGACTTACATCCATCCTGTTGCATTTTTAGCTCCCTTACTACAAATCATCAGGATACTTGACATAAACAATTTTGTTCCTAAAGACAAAACTATTCCGTACAGCAGTGCGCCCCCCCCCCCCCCCCCCCCGCCTAAAACCTCACTTCCTTCCTGATTGGAGAATTTCATGAATGTTCTTTGTCTTCAGAGCCTGGTGAGTCATACAACTGCACACAAACACATTCATGGTGTTGCACACTTATGTGATGTTGGCGATGGGAATGGTGCATGTATTAAGGACTTAAAAATTTAAGTAATTATCCAAACTATTTCCATTTAAGTAGTAGAAATATCTGACATCCCTCACCTCTCATGGTGTCCCTGAGCGAGACGCTGAACCCTTGAATAGTTTTTACAAATCACCCACTAGGACTCAAGGATGACCCGAAACCATAGTCGAAGGTTAAGGTCAAATCGTGGAGGCATACAAGTTGCCCATAAATATGTAAAAAAAAAAGGAAAGAAAAAGTCAATTCGGACATTTAATTTTGACAGTATAAATCAGTTGTAGTCGTAGTCGTGGAACAAGAAGGAACCGACTCAATCACGCCACGTGCGGCAGAAAACCCGATCACAGAATGATGGGAATAAAAAGCTCATTATTGCTCATTTTATCAGAAAAGCACTGATTTGTTTTGCCACCCCAAGAAATTAAGCGACGCAAAAAAATCAGCCAGGACTGAAATCTTAAGGAGAGGACGGACACGCGGTCGTGATCACATAGGAGACAACGAGGCAGATACGGAATCAAACCGACGGCAGGTACGTGAACTCTCATTCACAGTCCGGTACAAACACCCACATCACCACTACAAGTGTTTTTAAAGTGCAAACGGCCGGTGTGCCCAATTTATTCGCAGCGCCTGACAAACCCGAAACATAAAGTCATCTGTCTAAAGGACACTCTTCTTCAGGGAGGGGAGGGGTCATTCCTGCAGCTTCAGCAGCATTTAGCTCGTCACGCTGTTGGTCATTCACAGCTATGCCATGTGGGAATAACATGGGTGTGAACACAGTTGGTTTTTTTTGTAGTTCAGTGAAAATATGTGAACTGTGAAGGACAAAAAAATATTTCTACATTTGTCCAGTTTGTTGTTGCTATGTTGCCTCCTCTCTGCTGCCAATGCTGTACACTCACTCCAGCATCCCTCCTTTTGATAATGCCACTGTCTCCATGGTGATGATGTAGCCGCCACAAACCACCATCAATACCGGCACCACAAACACACTCACACACACACACACACACACACCAGACGAAAATCCCCCTGTGCCACTTATTTAATCTACGCATTTTTAGGCCCAACTCCTTATTCAATTTTAATGGCGATTATTTGAAAGCTTCCAGGCCTCTGGAGCCGAGAGCAAATAAACTGTTCTCTAATGTTTGAGGTCTCCCAGAGGTTTGTAATCCAATGATTACAAAGAAATTCCTCAACACCTTTGGCAGGGAAGACATTGGTAACTTGCTGTTCTCCAGCTCCGCTGTCGGACATCCACCTTTATTATATGAAGCAGAACATTTTGACGCACTGTCGCAATCGTCTACATACTTCTATTGAATTTGACACAAACACAAGGAGTGATCAGTCCCTTTAGCCCATCAATCAGATTCCCTGGCAGACCTGAAATGACTCGTATGCAGCAGGGGTACAGAGAGAAAACAATTGTTTTCATAAACTGCTCTTTCCAGGCTGCCTCAGCTCAAACAGCTTGAGGATAAGACAGGAAATCCAAACGATTGCTTTAGCTGACTGATCACTAATGAAGAGAGTGTGTGTGTGTGATAATGAAGCTTCGATTGAGAGTCCAGGAAGGGTCAAGTTAAGATGACCAAGTGTTTAAGACAGTAGAGGAAGTTGTTCCCGTCACCTTAGTCTGACACAATTAGCTGCCGACAGTGACACAGGAGCTCAGCAATAAGCTCCACTATAGAGGAGGGGGCTCATCAGTCACTCACCAGCGTATGTTAGCGCTTTAATCTGTGTCCTCAATCACTTGAGGCTGGCAAATACATTTGGTATGATTTTAACAGCTCAAAAGCTTTGCCTTTCAAATAAAATAGCAAACGAAGATAAGTGTGATTTACTTTAATTAAGAAGATGGTGTGAAAAGTGTTCATGAATGAGTACTTAATAAAAACTACCTTTATGCTTTTGATTTGAAGAAAAATTTGGCACAGATAGTTCAACAATAGTGCGCTGCAAAGACGTGGTATTTTTGGAGGTTAGCATCAACAACAGTTCCCTCAGCCAAAATTGTATTCACATTTTTTTTTATATTAAGATATTTTCACTGAATTTTGTGATGTATTGAAATATAGGATTGTAAGACTTACATAATTGATTATGCAAAGTAATCTTCCCAAAACCGTTAGCAGTATAGAGCTAACGTTATGCTACAAAAAAACTACACTATGGATGCTTGACTTCAATATTCCCACTACTCACTTCCAGCTTCCTCTGTAGTCTCATTTCGCCATTTTTTTTTTTTTTTACCATTTAGCAACTGCTAACCGCTATTTTAACATTAAAATATTGTAAGCTAGTGTTAACTACAGCCTAACATCAGACATTTAAATTAAAGTCGTTTTTTTAAGAACTAGGGCCTTTCCCATGTTTGTTTTTTGGTGTTGATGCCAATGTGAGTAAAAAATTCCAGTAATTGACTATTTGGATCAATATTCTTTTTTAATATATATCCTAACAAAAATATTTGTAACTCATGACAAAGACATGCATTGTCTATCTATCGTCGTCTTCCACTTATTCCTTACTAGTAAGGGTCATGGGGGGGGGGCTGGAGCCTATCCCAGCATCTACGGGCGAGAGGCGGGGTTCACCCTGGACAGGTCGCCAGTCCATCACAGGGCCAGCACATAGAGACAGACAACCATTCACACTCACAGTCACACCTACGGTCAATTTAGAGTATCAATCAGCCTCGTCCCCAAATTGCATGTCTTTGGACGGTGGGAGGAAGCCGGAGTACCAGAGAGAACCCACGCAGGCACGAGGAGAACATGGAGACTCCACACAGAAACATCCCGCGCCCGAGCCGGGACTCAAACCCAGAAATGCATTGTCTAGCTTTGTAGTAATTTCAGTAACTAATAAATTCACGATATCAGTGCTCTAATAGACAAACAAGGATATTATTTTTTGATTCATAAAGCCACTCTGCCTGCACTGTTCATAAAGCTAATATTGGCTGATATCACCTGGCTGATTAATACAGATATAGCTAAGCTAATATTAAGTTGTGCTCTTTAAATCTCATTTATTTTATGACGAGGGAACCAGACGCTCACAACTGCAACACTGGTTTCCAGGTTTAAGGACTCACTCCTGCACCACTTTAGCAGCAAGACTGAGGAAGTTGCCAAAGAAAACAATGAGGCTCCTTTTTCTTGATAGAAAAGCACTTTGCTTCCTAGTTAGCCAGGGTCACAACCTGCCATCCATTAGAGGCTCGCAGTAATCCTGATAGGTGAGCCCAGCCTCAGCCCCTGTAATCATTGAGCTGACACCTGCTGATATTACCCCCACTACCCCCTCTCCACCACATAACCCCCGAGGGCTGCCCCAGGCTGGATTTGTAGGGCTAACGTGTGGCCCCGAAGAGGACTTGTTCTCCACCCAACGAGCCTTCTCATAATCCTATTAGACCCAGTCATCTGTGCGGTGTTCAAAATGTGCTGGTTGATCCTAAAACACAAACCCTGTGTGTCCCGAGGAGGGGTGTCACCCACAGAGAGAGAGGACTTCATCCCTCCCCACGTTTCACTTTCCATACACCGTTGTATGTCAAAATGGAGGGAAAAAAATACGATCAGTTAAATTAAACAGGTTTTATCCGTCTGACCCGGGCCTGTTTTAGCTTTTTTTTTTTTCTTCTTGTGGCAAGGAAGTTAGATTAGACCCTTGTCATTTTGGAAGAAAATAATTACATAATCAGAGTCGAGTTGACAGGTTTATTTTTTTCTTAAAAAAAAAAAAAAAAGGCAACAAATGAGAATTGTTTCAACGACTGTGGGGATAAAGACTATAGGGTTAAGCTCGGCCTTATGACTCTCTTGTACAAAAGGGTACCAGAACTGTTTTAAGCCTTTGCACTTTAGGGAATTAAAAACAGAATCCGTTCAAATGCACAGGATGCAAATTCTGCTGCGAGGGGCCTCTCAAGCACAAACACGACAAACAAACTTGGTTGATAAATTGATTTGCTAAATATCATTAACGCTATTAATGATATTTAGCCTCTCTCCAACAGGGCACAAAGAGAGCATGTGGCTCAGACAATGAAACAACTAAAACCAGTCGTAAATAAAGCACAACAGCAGCAGCAGGAAAACATTAGCGCTACTCTTAGCAACAGATAGCTGATGTTTTACATCAACAAGCTAACGACGACGTTCACAACAACGCCAGCAACGATGACTGACCCGACTGCAAGAAAAAGTCAAAGTACACAAAAGAAAATGTAGAAGTATCAGTACCTAGTGAGTTTTTTTAATTACTGCATTTTAGGGTACTGCAATTTTATTAGTTCCCCTTGAAACAAAAGTTATACTCATACTAGTACTCGCCAAAGGCTACAGCAAACATTTGCTCATGTAATCTATTCAATCTAGCTCAGTATGAGATGTTTCTTAACGCACAAAATCAAACTGAAATAAAAGCTTTGCCGCCCCCCCCCCAAAGAAAACAAAAATACAAACTGAACTGCGTGCTAGCAAACGGCAGAACCGCTAAACAGGCTAATAAGAATGCCATCCGTCTGGCCAGCAGTTACAGTTTGCACAAGTAGATTAATAGAAATTTGATATTTTTTTTTCCCCCATTGTGTTCTCTATGCTGCCACCAAGTGGCCAAAACATGGAGTTCAGATGGCACGAACTTAATTCCTCTTACGTATACGGCAACATCCACAAAAGCTCCATTGTTTTGCTAAATGTGTGAAAAACAGACCCAGATTTTGCTGAAAATCTCAATCAAAGTTGAAACCTTTGTAAAAGTTTCACCACCCGCGGGGACAACCGCACATATTCTTCAGTTTGTTGTATGAAATACTCCTGAGAAGCTCTAAAGCGCCACGAAAATCATCTTACATAACACAGCCGCGTCTCATGAAAATGAACTTATTAGGCTCTTGAGCCCCTTGGGTCTCTCTTGGCACAGAGGGTCACCATCAGTGGGTGGAGGTGCAGATCGGAGTGGCATGGCTGCAGCTGGGGAATGTGAGGAATTCCCCTTGTAAACACGTTGTCCTCATGCTCGGACGGTCACCACGCTCTTATCTCCTGGTGCCCATCGCCCCCCGGTATCGTCATAATGGTTAGTTATTCATTTCTTCTTCAGTCTGCTTTTCCTGTGGTCGGGGGCAGGTGGGGTTGCTGCTGCAGCCAGGAGCCAAGTCTTTTGTTTACCTGAGGAACCACGTGGTTTATTATTCACTCTGAAACCCCCCATGGGCAAACAGAGCCAGCTCTGATACGACTGTATACAGTGTAGCGGCTTTCCAAATGTCAACACCTTGAAAAGGGACTTTTTTTTTTAAGACAAGCGTTCTGCATGACTAGCCCACACTTCCTCTGTTCCTATGGGACACCCCCCTCCGTTGCTGATAGGATCATACGTGGCTGAAGGGGAAAAATATTTTTCTACTTGGTTGAATAGAGTGGCTTTCGCTCGCCTTTCAGCATGCTACCTCCCCCGTGGCTCGATCCCCGCTAAGCTCAAATGAAATTCATTCCGAAAGCAGCCGAGTGCCTTCATTGCCTCGTGGCATTTAGTCAAACACAGGAAAAGAAACGTCAAAAGCTGGCTTTCCTCCCGTTGCTTAGGTGAAATCCTGTTTTTGCCACTCGCTGTTTGGTCAGGCTGGGGGACGGCGCGAAGTCCATCCTGAACACATACTGTGGAGCGTCCGGGGCCCACGGGGGCTGCATTCCAACTCACGGTGTACCATTCTCCACCAGTCATGAGGGATGCTTATTAAAACCTGCCGTAGCCACATTCCCTCGACAACTTTCCCATCAGCTCCGACTCTTTTTTCTTTTTTCAACCACACAAGAGTCAGAAAGCAGATTTTCCTCGTTTCCTGGAAGTGCGTTTCTGTAAGGGAGGTCTTCGGATGGGAAAGCTGATAGTTTCCGGGTGTTTTTCAGTGATAATGTGCTCTTATCCTGACACTGCTGATAAGAGAGCAGCTGTGGTGATTGTTCTGCTGCCGCTGCCCTCGGGAAACTCTTCCTAACGCTGGCGGTAGAGTTCCCGCCGAGGTGTCGAAAAGACGGACATGCACTTTGCCCTTCAATATACTGACCAGTAGAGAGAATTAACGGGAAGTGCTGACTGGAAAATCCCCCAGATTAAATGGTAACTTTCATTTTTAAATCATTAAATCATTCATCTAGCTCAGATTTGGCTATGGGACTTTTTTTTGGGGGGGGGGGGGTGAACTTTGTCTTCAGGTTAAAACGCACAAGTGCGCGTCCCGAGGGCTCCCTGGCACGCATTGGAAGCCTTGTGTTTGGGAGGGGTACTTCATCAATATTATTTGCATTATTATTATTATCGCATACATTTGCAAATATTTGTTCGGTTTAATAACATCAAAAACTAACAAGCCCTCAAAATAAATCCTGTATCACTCACGTCCTTCTCGTTTTTGCCTTCTCCAGAAGTAGTTTGGCCCGTGTGTCCTCTTTTTCGCTTTGTTTGTAATTTTCTACTTTTATATTTTGGTGTTTTGTGTGCATTTATATGGTATTGTTCTATCTCTTGTGTTGGCGTTTGTTTATATCGTAAAGGAGTTCAACTTGACCTTTTCTCTGCTTCGTTGGATGACCGGGGAGGTCGGGCACATTTTCTGTAGGCTGGAAGGGTGTAGGACGAGCCAAGGCAGAACCCATTAAGTTTTAGGGCAGATTGATTATAGCGCCACCAACTGATTAAATTAAATGGGGTTTTTTTTATCCCCAATTCCAATTCCAATTTGGTGGGAAACACTGTAAGAACTCGCCGATGCGTTACTGTGATCAGGTTACTAACAAAACTTTTTTTGTGTGTGTTATGGATTGTTGATCAGCACGGTGGTGCAGTGGTCAGCACTGTGGCCTCACAGCAAGAAGGTTCCAGGTTCGAGCCCCGGCTCCAGCACAGGATCTTTCTGTGTGGTGTCTCCATGTTCTCCCTGTTCCTGTGTGGGTTCTCTCTGGTACTCCAGCTTCCTCCCACAGTCCAAAGACATGCAATTTGGGGACGAGGCTGATTGATACTCTAAATTGACCGTAGGTGTGACTGTGAGAGTGAATGGTTGTCTGTCTCTATGTGTTGGTCCTGTGATGGACTGGCGACCTGTCCAGGGTGAACCCCGCCTCTCACCTGAAGGCTGCTAAGATAGGCTCCAGTCCCCCATGACCCTTAACAGGATAAGCAGTAGAAAATGATTGGATGGATTTATTGTTGATCAAACATTACAAGGAATCTGTATCACCT
This sequence comes from Aulostomus chinensis, assembly GCF_037954235.1. Taxonomy (NCBI): domain Eukaryota; kingdom Metazoa; phylum Chordata; class Actinopteri; order Syngnathiformes; family Aulostomidae; genus Aulostomus; species Aulostomus chinensis. The sequence continues at coordinate 5,886,587 of NC_141340.1, read as the reverse complement.
TTCCAGCCCTGCGTGCACAAACATGATTAAAGGTTTCAATTCAATGCAAAGTTGCGTCAAAACAAAAGAGGCCTGAATCGCAGCACGGTGATGAAAACATAAACGTCCCGTTATTCCTATGCTCCTTAATACCCGTTCACGGTATTCCAGCTCACCGTGAGGAAGCTGTCAGCTACAGATGTCATACCCCCGCTGACCCCGCTCCCTCCCCTCAACACAGTGACACACACGGCACTGGGGGGGGGGGATCGTCCTCAGGAACAAAAGGAGAAGAGGGGGGGTTTCTGTGGAGCACTGGCAACCAAACATTCCTGTCACAATGGAGAGAGCTGCTAGCAGGTCCAACCCAACGCTCCCTAAGTAGGTGAAAACAAAGCCGGGGCTCCACACTCCAGCAGGGTGTGTACTGGTCCCAGTTTGTTCTTGGTGGTCCTGTGTTTTAAAAGAGTTCTTCCTATTATCTGCTTTGTTGCTGCCATGTTGCCCGAGACATAAAACACTCCAAGGGCACTTGGGGCAGAGATCTGACAAGATTGATGGCTTTTTTCTTTTTTTTTTTGCTCTTCAAGAACTTTTTTTTTTTAGACAGAGAGAGAGAGGGGGAGAGAGGGAGAGAGCGAGCGAGAGCAGCATCCCATTGCTAGAACTGGGAACACAGCCAGCTGCTCAAAGAAATCTCTTCAAGAATAAAGTGTGATGAATCACCTCAGAGATCTTTTTTTTTCCTTAAAATATCCATCTTTTTTTGCGGGGTTTGACAAGGCTGAAAAATCAAATATGTCCTTATCCTTTTCTCTCTTTTTTTCACATAAAACTACTTTCTGGAGTCCTCCAGCTGCAGCCCGTGACGCTGTATTGATTTCACTTCCATGCAACACAAGCGCGATGTGATGAGGTATAAATCAGAAATGCTGCATGTTCTGGAGCGCTGACAGCAACTTGGATGTCACACTGCAGCCACAATTCTACGATCTGATCCATAGGTGGCTTCTGAATACACAGGAGAGGTAGATTTTCTTTAAGTGGGTAAATAAGAACTCGTCTTTCTTACCTATTGCACAAGGTGTGCCGTAGCGTCGGGTACTTGTCGTATCCGAGAGAAAAAGCAACCTCCTCGCCGCGGTGTGACACTTCTCACCTCCTCCGGACGCACATGTTGCCAGGCTCCTCCGAGAAATGTCACTATCACGAGCTGCACGAACCAACCAGTCGCGGTGGGTCCCCCCCCCCACCCTCCACCACCCTCCCTGAATCCTGGGAGGCGGTTCAGCGTGTCCACGATGCGCAAGCAAGCAGGCGCCACCCTTGCTTTGCCGGTAGACCTGTGGGACTCCCTCCCTCCTACCTTTTGCTCCCTCCCCCTTCAGTGCTGTAAATAACTGGGCATGAAGCGGCAGCGGCAGTGGCCGTGACGGCAGCGTGATCTGCGGTGATGAAACTGGTTCTCCTTAATGCGCGGCGGCGGCGGCGGCGGTGTTGGTGCGCAATTGGGAGGCGCGCAGGACGCCGGTGCCACCCACCGACTGGGATACTCGTGTACGAACAGGGAATGTTAATGAGGGCTGCTGCAGAGTTTCCTCCCTCATAGGAGAGTCGTGCTGGCTGCGATGAGATTCACCGTCCCTCCGGGACGAGCAGCGACTGATTCCACCAGACGGGAGCGGGGAGGGGGTGACGAAATAAGGCGGCAAGAGGAACTAAACTGCTGGACACCTGCCAGTCTCTAAAGGGGGGGCCGTTAGCTCACCTTGATGGAACACCTGTTGATTGGACACACGTCACATAAATTTGGCCAACCAATGACACCTGGGTCAATTGTATAGAGACAGAATCTGGGGGTCAGACTGCAGGCTTACGTAAATAAATTCAAATTCTGATCTTGATTTTTTTGCCCCCTTCTTTTCCTCTTTACTGAGTCGTACGACTGTCAGTTCAAGCTCGAATGACATTTTTCATCCCAACTAAGTATCGTGGTACTGCAGAAATCCCAGCATGCAAATGGTATTTTACAGTTTGAAAAAACAAAAACCCAAACCCGCAAAAATTAATAAACTTTGAAAAAGCAAAATCATAACTTAAATAGGTTACAATTCGGTTACAACTTGAATAATAACACAATCATGATAATTTATGAGTTACTGGGGTAGTACAACAATTAAAAATCACCGCATTAAAACACTTAAATCTCTGCTTGTTCGTTTTAAAAATGAAAAATTAGAGATTAGACAAGCACATAATTTTTTTTAATTTCACATCGTTGACATCAGGGTCTCCTACTTCTTTTTAAAAATCCATTCATACTATTGGGAAAGTTCCACGTTTAACTTGTGTCTGTATAATATTGGACCGGGACGAGGTTCTAAAATATCGATGATGTCACAAATCCTGCTGGTAGGACTGCCTCCTACTACTGAAATTTAAATTTACGATTTCACCACAAATGTGAAAACAGCTGTCCATCGTCAGACTGTATGTTTATCATTCTATACACAGAGGAGCGAACATGAAACAATTAAAAACTGTTATTATACTCTTTAAAGTTAAACTTTGGCTTAGATTTGGGGTTCCGGGACGCTACAGTTGATGGTTGTTTGGATGTGATGGGCCGCGTCTTTACGGCTTTCATCTCAACTTTGATTTTTAAGTCTGATTTCTTCTCCAAAACCGAATAAGACACATGATTTTTATCATTGTAGGAAAGTGACTCTGGACCTGGTGTTCAGACAGAACTAACAGAGTGTAGAAGGATTTGTTGTGTGTGTCTTTGAATTTCAGAGTAGTTTGACCACTTCAGGCCCCTTAACTCGTCATTTATTACTTACAGACACATCCCAAGTGTGACCAAGGATATCTATTAATCAGAGGTCAACAAACAGTGGTTGTCAGTGTCTGTAATCCTAGCGACCCCTCGCTTCATCCCTGTTTGGGGCCCCAGGAGGCTCCAGATGCCTGAGTCATGTTCCCCATGTCAGGACAGATTTTTCTCCTCTAATCTCCCACCTCTCAAAGAGCATCTCCACGCTGAACCTATCAGAAGGTTAACCCACTAATCCATCCATATGGGAGGAAACGGGGGCCTCGTTACTGCAGCAAAGACCTTAAGCAGCGGTAAATCTGGTGTTTACTGGTGGCTGAGATAAACAGCTGATAAAGGCGGCTCATACACACCGGCAGGGAAGTTCACGCCCTCCCGGTTTAGGTTTTGGCAAGTGTCACTAGATTTTATCAAGCAATTCAGGATATAAATGAGCACAATTTCATCTAAAAACTAGACAATGAGTGAATCCACCTTTTAAAAACCTTTTTTAAAAATAAAACCATGCAAGTCAGTTAATGTTGCAGTCCTGAGGCTCACAGTGAAGCTGTACTGCCCTCTAGTGGCTAATCGTATCCCCGCATCTAATTACAAAACGTGACTCGACATTTTCTGCGGCAGTCATTGAATCATCCATCAGGGTCAAGAGCCCCGTCAGCCTGCAGCAGCCGCAGTGCTGTCATGTAGCAGTGACAGATGAACAAAACACGTGCAACATTTAATTTATTTCATATTGGAGATAGAAAAGAAAAAAAAAATCTTATTTACAATCATATTCAGAAATATTTAGTGCTTCTATTTCAGTTCACGCGTGTTTTTTTCAGCCTGGACGTTTCGACGGCTGCTTTGCGTTTGCGTGAGGGGGTGCTGGGGGTTTCTTCAGAAGGAGCGCCAGTCAGGTAGTAAAGGTCAACGGGGGGGGTCGGCTCCTGCTGGGACACGAATGGTGTCAGAACAGAGAATCAGACATGAGCTAAGACTTGGTTCACCTTTCACCAGGACTCTTCCCGACCTGCATGAGGTAGTCTGCGATGTACTCTGGCTTCAAGCATGTGACTCCTTGCGAGGCAGCTTCTGAAACGTCCACTCTGAAGTCTCCGGGTTTGAGACGACTGAAGTCTGCGAACAGATGAGAGGCTTCCTTGTACAAGGACGGGGACGGACTCGGCAGAACCTGGAGAAAGATGACAGGCTAAAGCTGTAATTCCAAAGGAAACAAAACGGTAATATTTTAGTGAAAATGCAAAGGAAATGGTGTCCGCGTTACTATGGATTTTTGTTTTATCCGGAGAGAATTCTGCCTGTTTCCTCGTCTCTTACTTCATGTCTTGTGCCAGCATTTTAGATCTCCAAGGCAGGTTTTAGTCAATACAGACTTAATGCTGGCTGCTTAACATTTTATTTTTATAGTAACCCTAAGTGACTAAAAGTTGCTTTGGAAGAAGTTTATAATGCCGTCTAAAGACCTTTCCTTCTCCGTCTACCTGACTGATGAACCTACAAGTCAGTAAAAGCAAGTAACCTTTGCCCCGCCGGACTGCAGTAACCGTCTGAAGCCTGATTCTCGGCTCTGGTCGATGTTCAGCATGACCGTCCAGCCACTGAAGGCTCCCTGAAAAACAGACATTCATGTTCAGGAGAGCTAGCCAGCGAGGCGGGTGGCCGAGGCCTCTGAGCAGGAGCTGATACGTACTCCCCGATCAGAGCGTCCCTGCAGGGCTCTTCTCCAGCGCATGGCCGCTGACGCCAGCCTCCTCTGCTGGGAAGTGATGGAAGGCAACGCATCCAGGATGGAGCTGTTACCCCACTCGTACTCATCCTCCTACGACAGACACACACAATTATTAGAACCTGATCTGGGCAAGTAATGCTGCCCACTATCTACTACTAACAAAGTCAACTGCAGTTTAGTGAACAGATTTTTCATGATAATTTGTGGCCCACTTGTGGATTAAGACCGTAATTCATGGCGATTTTATGAGGAATATTAGAGACTTGAACACCGGGAGATTTCATAGTTGATATCTAAAATATTGTAAACCATGAGTTTGGTTGCCTGAATCGATGTAAAAAGAATTATACCGTCACAAATTGAGTAGAACTCGGAATCTAATTCAACACTGTGTTAAAAGCTCTTTGAGAAGCTCTAAACCAGTGAGGAACGGTTGTCAAACTCAGACCTGAATGAACCGAGCCACGGATCGGCAGGCCTCCAGATAGGAGCGGTGCAGGATCCATTTGCCTGCCGCCATGGCGGCCAGGTACTTCTCGTTACGCAGGGGAGTCCCCACGATGATGTGGGAGCAGCTGAGGTCAAAAGACTGCTTGTCCAGGACGACGCCCCCTACAGCACCAATAGTCAGAAACAAACGTGGGACAAACAACTGTGAGACGGAGATGAACTCTGGAGGATTATACTGGATATGATCCAATAACGATTCAACGTGAATGTGAAATGAAAACCTGGTTCAGTTGAGAATTCTAAGCAGACAAGTGTTTTGACAGAGGAAACCTCCTCCAGGAGGAAACATTCCGGAACCCTGAGGGCAGATCCTGCCTTCCGTCATCAGGGATTTGTTCCTCTGACTTCAGGCTGGTGCTTTTTTGACGTTTTTCACTGCAGCGAGATGGAACAGGGCTGGATCTCTCATTAGGTGCTAGACTTACCGAGCTCCTCTATGAGGTGACTGTAATCAATGCGTTCCTGAGGGCTGAGGGAGGACAGCTGAAACCTCGGCGGCTGCTTCACTTTCTCACTCTCCTCCTGGGAGAAAAGACACGGGGTAGCATTTCCACGCAGAGGAAGATTCTTGCGCAGGAACAAAACCTCTTTATCGAACGATACAATGAATTTCGTTTGCTTCATACGCGCCTTGAATTCTCACCTCTGGCTCTGGTGCGACTGGAGGGTTGGCAAGTGGGAAGGCGATGCTGGGGGCTTCAGGGGTGGGGATATCATTTTCTGGCATCTCTAATGGAGGTGTTGGGACCTTCTTGCCAAGATGCTGGTCGATGACATCACAAGCCGCTGGGAGATCAAAACCATTGATTAGAACGGACATGGAGACAAACTGTAGAACATTACTTTGTGGGCTCTGCTGTAACACAGTAGATAAACTGTGTTGAGAGTCACAACCAAAGTTTCAAAACTCGTTTTACTACTGGAATCTGATTTGTTTTGACATCTCTAAGAGGCCTCGTTGTCGCGGGGGCAGCAGCCTCAGTAAGGAAGCCCAGACCATCCTCTCCCCAGCTGCTTCCACCAGCTCTTCCGGGGGAATCTCGAGGTGTTCCCAGGACAGCCGAGAGACATAATCCCTCCAGCGTGTCCTGGGTCGGCCCTGAGGCCGCCTTCAGGTCGGACATGCCTGGAAACCTCCTGAGGGAAGCGTCCTCACCAGATAGCCAAACCACCTCAACTGACTAGTCTCAACATGGAGAAGCAGTGGTTCTACTCTGAGTCCCTCCCAAATGACTGAACTTCTCATCCTTCTCAGACCTTAGATGTCTAAGAGGAGCGAGATTAAATTATTCACTGAAATTTAGCTCATTCAAGAGTCAGAAGCCATGTCTTTTCATTACGTAGGTCTATGGTGACATCAGGGACCGTTAGCTTAGCATAGCGACTGAAAACAATAGGAGATAAAAGGGCACCAAGACAGCACCTCTGCCAAGGTGAACTAAACCCCATTTTTTTTAAAGAATGCTATTTTTCACTCTGTCAAACAGATCTTCCCCAAAAAGTTATGGGTTCCTATTTCACCCATGTAACAATCCTCCACCAGGTTTGGGTGAAATTCAGCCCTGCAGTTTTTGCGTAATCCTGCAAACTGACAGATCAAATGGGCAGACAACAGTAACTCCTCCGCCAGTGATGTCATCAGGTTAGGTAATAACCATGAAATGTCCAAAGGTGATAAAATCTGCCAACTAGCAATCAAGAAACTTCAGGAAGTCACTGCACCCAACAAAAGAATTCTGGAAAAAAAGTAAGTACAGTTTTTGTTTGGACAAAGTTAAATAGTGAATGTTGGATGTGCTGGAACGTTGTTTCTTTTTTAGCTTTGGTCACAGACAGATGAGCTTTCTTCTTCGCTTCCTGTCTTAAACTAAAGCTCCTCTCTCTTCTGGCTGTAGCTTCATATTTAGTGGATAAATTCAAGACTTAGATCAACATTGTCGTTTTATGTGAACTTCCCTAAGTCACTCACAACTCCTCTGGTGTCTTACCAATCTCCACCAGCTCAGAGTCGGTCATGGAGTCTCTGAAGTGAGGGTTGTTTTCAGCGAGGACGGGGGGCAGTGGAAGCGCCAGTGGCTCCGAGTGCTGAGAGGGGCTACCAGGCCACCGTAAATTATCAGCCAGCTTAGCCCTCTCCTCCCTGGCTGTCGGATCATCCCATACGATCTGCTCACTCTGGGATGGTTCTGTGTTCAGGTCCATAGCAGCTTCACTGGATACCCTGAGATTAGGCCAAGAAAGACTTTTAATTCAATAAGTAAATGTAAAAGCTGATGTGAAAAATCACCAGAAGCTCCAACAGCTTCTTCCTGGACTGAAAGTTTCTTCCTGTACAGATATGACTTGTAAATCTTGATAGTTTTTTTCCACTTTTTTATAACCACGTAGCCTCCTCACCTCAATGCCAAGAGAGTGCGCCTGCTCCCACTGCGTCCAAGACGACTCCCCTCAGGCGTGTTTGGGTGAGAGTCGGCTCCTCCTGATCCCTTCCTGCTCAGTCGGACGGAGGTGCGCCTCCCTTTTGTGAGCTTGGTGGCTGACATGATTTCCTGGAGTTGCCTTTGAAGGTTCTCCCTCATTTCTAGAGTCTCTGAAATATTTGATAACAGAGATGATCCCATTACTCACTCGATGACTGATTCGCTTACACGTGTGCACACTTTGTGGATTTCAATGACAGTTCAACTATGGACACCCACCGTTCCCTCCGGAGGGATCATCTTGACCGGCACTTCCATCACTTACGCGACGGGAAGTTGTAGTTTCATCTGCGGCGCCGAGCTCAGACTGGTGGGCAGATAATAACAGAGTAGATCATAAAGGGATGGTGGCATCTTCATTAATGTATGAGCAGTTGAAAGATGTACATTGTACTTGTGCCGAATCTGAAGAAAAATAAACTATCGGGGGAAGCAAATTAAAAAAAACAAAACAAAAACATTTTCATGGTGTACAGATAGTAACAATCCCATGAGCAAGACTGACTCCCATAGCAAAAAATGTATTTATTGTCCAACACATAACCGTATCCAATGTCTCATTCTGGGGACCTACTTTGTTGTTGTCCTCAGGGAGGGCTCGCGTGAAAGGTGGAGACCTCTGAGAGTTGTTGGGAACCTGGCTCAGGTTCAGGCTCATCTTGGGGTTGTAGGTGAAAGGGTACAGGGACTCTGGGACGCGCCTCTGCTCTTCAGCACACTGCAGCAGAAGGATAGGCATGGTTTACACTGTTCACTCTATTAAAGCTGTCACTAGAATTAATTGAGTCAAACTGTAATGAGGAGGAAACATCTGAAACTCCCATCTGGCTCCAAAATTAGCATATCAAAGCTCTTTCTGATTACATATTTTGCTTTTGTTGAAGCGATAATTATTTCCCCCAGACAAATTATCCTGAGAGAATTCTGAGTGTTTACAGCTTTAATGTATTTTAATATCACTCTCAGTTACTTCTGTAACAAATCATTTAATAACCAGCTGGTTCAGGTCAATATCAGCTTAACATTCTAGTCTAGTTATTCGGGTGGTGCTGCCTCACAGCAAGAACGCTGCACTTAAGTCTTCACCCTAATGGATTCCAGCTGAACTGGGACAGACATGTTGGCTGGTCTTTTTCATGGTCATACTGTACTTTACTGGGATTAGCTCCGGCCACTTAGCGCCTGTGTTTGGAGGATGTCAGAGGGGTCTCCGCCCGCTCTCCTGGCTTGGATCTCCCACCTGGAGTCTCAATATATATAATAATCATAACTAGTCGTTTTCCTTCATGTAGGTGAAGTCTGTTTGACATGAGGGGAATCGGCCCAGGACCGATTCTAGAATGCTGAAGTGGCTAAACTGAACCACCTTGGCCTCAGGAGCTGAATCTGTCAGGAGTGTTTTTTTAATGGATTTACAGACTCCATTAATCTGTATCCACAAAAAGAAACATATTCTTCAGTAAGAATGGTTTTCATTTAAGAACAAAGCCTGTAATATATTTCAAATATATATTACAATTATGTTATCACTATCATTCTTGTATATTGTACATTACATTATACAGCTTGGCTACGATTATGATTATCATGCTTTTGGTAAAGTTGCTATTTGTTCTTATAATGTAAAGTGACTGAGTACATTGGGAGATTTTTTTTGCCAAAAGGAAACGTACAGCCTGCAGCCAGTGCTGGGAGACCACATGCAGCCCCCTCTCCTTCACCCCTCTGTATTCCCGGGTGTTGTCCCCCACACGGCCCTGGTAGATGTAGTGAGTCACTGTATCATCAAAAGCCCACCTTCAAGAAATGAACCCGGAAAAAAAAAAGCTGATACAGACGTGTCAAGTCACACTTTGCATCCAAATGTTACTTAAATATGAAGGGAATTTAAAGTAAATACAAATGTGAACACCTGAAGTCAGCTCCCAGTGAGGCAGCGGCAGCATTGAGCTCACTCTGCACCTTACTCAGCTTCTTCCCCACACAGATGACAACACCAGCCAGTGGGCCACCTTCATTTTCTGGTGCCTTACAAACCCAATTAGAATTAAAATTAACATTAATTATATAGTGTTATGGACCCTGTGGAAGTATGAGATTATATACTCAATGCAATTATATACTGTATAGATCTGCTCACCTCCTGCTCAGCTGTTTTAATAAGCTGGGGGCTTGCAGAGGCCGCCTGCATGTCTGAGACAGCACTGCGGCTGCTGTTGGCCAGAGCCACCTTCAGGTTCCTGTTAATGACATCTGTCAGTGGGGTCTCCGCCCGCTCTCCTGGCTTGGATCTCCCACCTGGAGTCTCAAGTGCTCCAAGTGCATCCTGGACAAAAGCAAACCAAGATATTTAGAGGATAATCTATCAAACAAGTCAACCGCAAAGCCAATTACAGTTGTGCAAGTGAGTGTGACCTTGACATTGAAAGACGGCCTGAAAAGCTGGTCTCTGCTGAGGAAACGCGAGGGCGTGTCCAGCTGTAGGCACGGCTCCCTGTTGAGGGGGTTCCTTCTGCTGCCCTCATGGTTTTGTTTCGGGGTACTGATGTCCTCTTTGGATTTCATCTCGTCCAACACAGAGTGGAACACTTTGCTCTGAAAGCGCCCTAGATCCAGTGGGGTAACAGCCTTACCACTCTGAGGACCCAGTAAAGGGATTTCTGGAGAAGAACGCTCCGGTGGAGGCATGGCTGACTTCTGGGAGGCAGCAACAAAACTCTCATCCTCCCTGTCTGTGGATGAAAAAAAATTACTGTCGCCACACCAGAAACACAAGCAGCATCAGGAAAAGTCACAGGGATTCATGTCCTGCTCCTAAACACACATTCTGATGCATCAGTCAAAGAATCTAACCAGGAGAGGGTGGCAGGTCAACTTGAAAACGCTCCTCCGCTGCCCTCTTGCCGGTGCGCGCCGACTCCAGTATCCAGTACATGGTGACAGCTGGAAGTCCCCATTTCTTTGCTGCCTGGTATTTGGTGCCCTCAGGACTCTGCAGGACCAGATGAGTGCTGGCCAGCATGCCTTTCTTCTGGTTGGCCAGACGCACAAAATAATCCTGGACACTGCAAGAGGGAGATAAGGACAGATACAGTCTTAAGACACAGAAGGTGACTGGCCAGACAGAGAATGCAGCAGATAGGGGATTTACATTAAAGATGGATGTAGCAAATAGTTGTTTTCACTGCTAATTAAGGCTGTAACAAGTGATTGCAGTCTGCCGATTGCTTCCACTATAAATCAAGTAATCATTTAGTTGATAACTGCTCATCATAACCTCGCTGAGCTCAGATTGATGTGTTCAAACTATTGCTCCATTTTCTGAACTAATTGATGAAAAAAGCAGCAAGTCCTTCTGTTTCTTCCCTGTAAATGTTTGGCATTTTTTCTTGATCAACTCGTCAATTGATTGATTAATTGTTCCTGCTCTACCGCTGATCGGTGTACACTTTTCATCATGAACAGATAAATCACATTTAAATGTTTTGAAAAAGAAAACATAGAATAATGTGATGTCATTACGTTTTCCTTCTTTCCTTTTTTGTTCTTAAGTGCGTTTTGTACCTGAGTATCTTTTGGTAAATGGACTCAATTTCATGGACTCAATTTTTTGGGTGATCCAGGTAACATGTAAACTATAACACCCAAAAACAAAGGCAGCGGCCAAAAACCTCAACATTTCACTTCAACAAACACAAATGAAGACCAAGCTATTTTCAGTCTTTGTAATTCTGTAATCAATAAATGTTTGTTACTTTAATAGAAAAATGATTGGTCAGTTATCAAAACTATTGATGAATTGCAAACGTACTTGGCTCCAAGGTGCTTAGCCAGCTCAACCAAAGACTCCCTCTCTGCTCCGGTGAACTGGCTGACAGAGAGAACACAATCCTTGAGAGGAACACGGCCGTCCATCACAGGAACAGGAGTGAACAGAGGGTTGGAGGAAAGCTGGAGAACACACTCCCTCTCCACACACATGGCCTTGAAAATCCAGAGCAAAACACATCAGAGTCCAACTTGCAAAACAGAAGGATCGAATATTCATTT
>NC_141340.1:5795000-5870000 GCF_037954235.1 Aulostomus chinensis | reverse complement strand
CAGCCGAGAAGCACAGGGCAGCGATAGTCTTCCATGGGTAGATCCGTGTACCTGAAAAGACTGAACAAGGCAGAGGTCATAGAGTAATTGCTACCTATATTGGTATTATTATCTTGATATTTTAAACAAATACTGTATGAAAAACATTGCAAAATATGTGCTTCTCTACATTGGGTGACTGCACAGCCATGACAGTTTTAATGAGGTTACCTGTCCTGAGATTTCTCCCAGCAGGCTTTCACCCATGTGGGCAGCAGGATGGGTTTCCCCAGGCTGGCAGCTACCAGATATTTCTTGCTGCCCACCTCTCCTGCTACCAGGTGTGTGACAGACACATTTAGGTCAAGATAGATGCGTCCACCCATGAGTTGCACAAGATCCATCACATCTGCCTGAGAAGAAAAATACAAACTTATGGAGAAGATTCAGAGTGTACTGTGTAACCAAAAAAAGTGAAATGTAAGGCAAAATGAACTGACTCGTGTTGCTTTATCCAGGCTGGTGCAGGAGACTGTGATGTCAGCCATGGCCATGTTATAGACAGGCTTCTCTGCTTTGGGAACACATCGCTGCTGCTGCAAGCAGTACAACACCACCAATGGACTCACAACCCTACAGCCAAGCTACAAGACAACCAACAAAGAGTGAGAAATACAAAATTAACCCCAATTCCAGTGAATGTGAGTGTTCAGGTGTGTTGACTGAGAAACGCTATACTTTTTTGCAGTGCATAAAAGCAGGAGTGGTGAAGCTACTGAAGACAAAAAGAGCCTTGTCCTTCTGGTCCATCTGTAAGACAGCCTCCTCTTCAATGCTTTTCAGGTACTTCTCAGACTGAAGTTCCAGAATGGCCTGTAAAACACACAATAACCACCAACTACATAAAGTGGGGAAAAAAAACCTCCACTGTAGTTTTGAACCTGGAAGCAGTTTACCTCGTAGGCCTTAACAGCATACTCCGTTTTCTGTCCTTTACTCTCCACAAACTTCACAATGAAGCCTTCCTTGTCTTCGTTAGACATGGTCAAGCTGTGACAGCACCGATAAAAAGACTTAGTTACAATGGCATTAACGTTAACCTCTTGGTTTATGTTCATATGCTATAAACGCCTCTTGTATAGCTGCAAACAGTTTAGCTAGCATGTTAAATGTTAATGGTGTACCGTCTAATCATACATCAAAGTCAGCTAACGTGGTTGTAGCTTAACTTACCCACTACTGGAGGAATAAAATCATCAAAAGTTATCACTTTACAGCCTTGGTACATTTAAAATAGACCTTATTCATATGGACTCGATTCATTAAAGCAAAACTAGAGTAGAACACTGTTGGGACACAGCTTTTGCTAATTTGTCGCGCTTCAACGTAACGTTACACGGTTAGCTAACATACTAAATAGCCCAAATATTATTATAAAATGTTACAAAGTTAGTCATTTTAACCAAAGTCTTTTCTCTCGAAAGCTCCAACTACATTAAAATTAATTTAGCGTAATAAATCAATTAAAATAACTGATCAAAATTGAGAATTTTGCTCTGTTGTAGTTATTCGCGCCAAAGACGTAACATCCGGTGTTACATCCTAAGTCGGCCGAGTGAAGCCAAACTCCTGCGATCAAGACATCGATCCGGGTAAACAAATTTACTATTAAAGAGCAGCTGAAGACTTAAACAATCGATGAAAGTGTTGAGAGGGAGAGAAGAATGAGAAATTATTAAGAAGTGATCCATTTCATCATTATATATTGATATATTTAGAAATACATACTTCGTTTTTTTCTTATTGGATATTTTCAGATGGTGAGATAAATCACCAGCAGTGGAAGATGATATATGTATATTTGGTGTATTATACTGTATTATATTGACTTTTTCCATCCGTGTAATATTCAATAGCATTGAAAACCCGCTTTTACTTAACAATGACAAGCCTTAATTTGTAATTGGAGCAGCAAGGACTGTTACAATCATTGAGTTTCAATAGTGGCAGACGTCCTCAAGATGTGTAATATTTAATACAAAAAGAGGCTCCTACCTATGCTATATATCTTAATGTAGCAGATAGTTTTTCAACTTTTTTTGGAAGCAAGTGTGTTCCGCTCAGCATTTCAAAATGCGTCCTCATAGAACTGTAGTTACAACCCTGGTAACTGCGATTTTTCTTTCTGCTGCTGTCCTGCTCTGTTCTTCCATCAGTCTTTTAAGCAATTATTTTGTTCTCTCTCTGAACTCCTGTGTCATCATCTGAGTGTGTGCACTGCCCTGCAGCCTTAGCAGGGTATTAATCTATGCTAACGATACCAACTGCTACATGCCACCTTATGAGGAGAATGGGAACTCAAAAATGTATCGTAATGAATTTGATGTAAACTCAGGACCTTTCTTCATAATAATTTAACAAAAACCTTAAGAAGATATTGGCAGCTGAGTCTACACTAAAATGCGAACCCGAAATCATGTCCTTGTGTGCTAAATGGCTCCAACAGCCCTGTCAACCTGTAAATCCTGCTTTTCAAACATGCCAGTCAAAACAGCTCACTCTGGTGTCTGTTAGCTTGACAAACGCAAACATAAATACAAAAGAACAACACTGTGGGTTCCCTTTTATTCTTAAAATTTTATGTACAAGTGCGACTGATTTATTTTTTTTAATGTACATTCAATATAGAAAGTTTATATACGTAATATTACATTGAACGTTTCACAAATTGCACTAGTCTTTCACAAAGATTCATACTCAGTCGAAATCATTCGTCATGTCTTAGCAGAAGCTCATTTCTCATGGTTATTATTCACTTATAAATATTCTAGTGCTTTTTGCATTTTGAGGAGATGGGGGGGGATTACTTTTTTAAAAAATTAGGCAGAAAGGGCAGTCTTTGAAGTGAGAGCAGAATGACTTTAGATCAGGGTAATATTAGGCTGGACATTTGGAGAACAGATCTGAACCTCAAAATGTGTGGAACGAACCAGACGAGGTCGGGATCAGTCAGAGGGTCCAAGTGGTGAAACAGGGCAGAGAAATCGAGTACAACTAGTTTGGGATTTCGTTTTGTTTTTCCTCTTCACACGAATCAGTGATGCGGTCATGTAAATACCCGGATGTAGAGGTGGGTTGGTCCCAAACGAGGCCCTTGTTAAATGGGATTTCAGGGCAACCAATCAGGATGTGAGTTATAAGATAACGGAAGAGGGACTAGTCGTATTTTTCATGTCTTTCTCAATGAAAAAAAAAAAAACTAGTAAAAAATATATTCATACAAAAAGTAAACTCTTCTGTGTCATTGGAAGAAACAAAGGGAGCACAGAAACAAAATAATCGTGGTCATCTGTTAAAACAATTTCAGAAGATTTATGAAGACTTGAGTGCCATTTGGAATCAGGAGAGGAGAGTGATACTGGAGGAGGTGTGTCGCACACATTTTGGTGACAGTCAGTGGCGTTCTCTCTCTCTCTCTCCCCATCCCCTCGTCTGGGAGCTGAACAGTCCCCCTCTGAGCTGCAGCCGTGAAGCCGCAGGGCAGTCTGGGTGCCTGAGTGTGACTGTTAGTGTCCGTCAGCCTTGGTCTCCAATGTCGTTGTCCACAGGGGGTGGGCCGCTGGGCATTACCGTGGTGCCAGTTCCTGCTGTAAGGTAACCTGCTACTCCTGGACCTGTGAGGGGGGGGGGATAAGGCAGTAGTGACCAGGAGTGACAGACGGGTGGTGAGAAACACTGATGTACTGAACTACAGCTACTGTGCGTATGGAAGGATGGCAACTAGGAATGACTGGAATGTTTCATATGTGACTCCAGTACGACACCAAATAAAGTGTCATTAAGTTTCAACTTGGTAATTTATTCACAGGAAGTGGAAACATGTGGAGTGCTTCAGTTTCAGGAAGAAGCGTTTTGATAGGACGCCATCCAGGCAGGAGAGTGATTTCGGGGTGTCTTCAGGTATCAGCTTCAAATACATGAAAATTAATTAATGCTGATATTTCATCAATAGACATTGGAAGGGATATAACCAAAGGAAGTCTAAACCACGTGCTATCATTTTAAGGTTGTCAGCAGTACGGTCAGTGATTGGAATATAGTAGTCCATGTAAATAAAGACATTGGGGTAATTAAGTCCTTGCACTTTTGCGTAGTTTATGATGTAGTTCGGGCCCAAATCACTCAAAAACCACACACAATGATAAATTAATACCCTGGACTTGTATAACGGTTCAAAGATGATTTGCCACCATTTATTAATTTTCATTTTAGAATTAAAATCTGCTCGCACCTCTTGTCCAGAGCAGCCAACCATCTTGGTTGTAACATTTTTTCAAAACAATCTATCATAATTTTCAAGGGCAAGTTAACGAGTTTGTGACCCTGGACTGATAGAGGATGGGTGGATGGGGATGAAGAGGACACGCCGTCACAGTCAGCTTTGCTAAAATGGAAAAGATGGGAATGGACAGTGGAGCAGAAATCCAGGGAAAGAGGAGAGGAATGCAGTAGGAGTGAGGTCAAACGTCTACCTGCATGAGAGCAACAGAGAGGAGGGCTTTGAGGGCCCAGCTCAGGAGTCTAGAGCCCACCTCGCAGTGGGCTGCTGGCAGCCAGGAGAGAAGGAGTGGATACCCCTGAGGAGGAAAACGTGGAGGACAAGAGAGGAAGGGAAAGGCAGAGCCAGGAAACCACAGGAGAGAAAAAAGGGTCGCTGGGTTTAAGCATAAGTGAGGAGTCAGCCACAAGGTGTTTTTAGGATAAAGCAAAGCATTAGCTTACAGAGAAGCTCCACCACACGCACCTGCTAGTCATTCCGGCTGTTACAGAAAATGTTAACAGCCTTGATTGTTAAGAACGTTAATTCGTAGGCTGAATTTATAGAGCTACTGTACCTGTCAGGTAGCCTGCAGTCTGGGACTCGGAAATGAAAAGATCGTGTTTCTGGTCCTTGAAGGCACT
Source organism: Aulostomus chinensis (assembly GCF_037954235.1). Lineage (NCBI taxonomy): Eukaryota > Metazoa > Chordata > Actinopteri > Syngnathiformes > Aulostomidae > Aulostomus > Aulostomus chinensis. Next base: position 5,865,059 of record NC_141340.1, on the reverse strand, counting down.
CCACACCGAGGACTTGGCTAGAATCTCATTCACCTGCAAAGCAACGATCAACCAAGTATTCCAGATCAGATGAATAACTCAATGAGGGGAGAGTGAGCTGAATTATTCAGACAATGTATCAGAACTATGGCCACCAACCGGTCGGTTGCAATCACATGAAGTCTACTGCAATTTTAAGATACACTTGTTCTTTCTAGCAGCAACTATGACTGAAACAAGCCCACACTCTGAGTCTGGGTCCGTACCATTATGCTGAGGCAGTTAGACAGACGAGGCTGATGTGAAAACTAATTCACAGTGAGCAGCGGTGCCGCGCACAGCAATCGTCCACACGCTTCAAACTTAAGATTTTGCTGCAACTTAATTGCAATAAATTGCTCAAAATGATGCCTGAGTGGCTACGTCGTGATGCGATATGTAAAAAAAAAAAAAAAAAATGATGTCATGCTCTGTCACGTCTTTTGCACAGGATGAAACACAAGGAACTTTTAAAAAGCTGGGTTTCTGAATGGAGTTTGGCTTCGATCAGTACAGTAGTTTTGACATGGAGTAAACCTATGTTTTGTTGCATTTAGGCTGCATCAATTATTGCAGCCAAGATGCGACTGAAACCTTTGAGGGAAAAAAAGTGACGCGTTTCTAAATGATACTGCTTGTTTTACCAATATCATAAACAGAGAGGATCTAGTCTTGCTGCTGACATTATCGGTCATCTTGAGCTGGAGAAGGCCGGTGCCCACACCTTTCCACTGATAATCCATGCCATGTCACTGAGTCGGTACCTGTTCTCCATACTGCAGACTACGGGTCATAGACTTGAGAGCCTTTACAATCTGGGCCTTAGTCGCTGAAGGGTTCTCTATCGTCTCCAGGCCAACTCCTTCCAGGAGCTTCAGGAGATAGGGAACCAGCTCCACTCTTAGAGCCTGTTCGGTGAAAGTCAGGGTTATTAAGGCAACTTTGTCATCAAATGTGGTGTGAAAAAATATTTAAAAAAAACCTGTGACATGGCAATGCCTGGTTTACCTGGGCCACTAGTTCTGTCTGCTCCTTCTGGAACATACGGTTCAGAGCTTCACAGGCCAACCCAGCCATGTCTGCACGAACTTTCATTCCAGTCATGAGAGGACCGATGGCCTCCAGAGCAGCCATGGAACGAACGCACAGCTGCAAAAAACCAAGACAGCTTCAATTAATGTACCATCGTGCAAATGTTAGAAAATCAGTTAAACCTCTTAAATCGTCCAATCAAATCTCAACAAGCATTCCTGTGAACATTCTGAGGACCCGCGGGGCGAAGACCTCCACCGTGGTCCACGTTGCTACCTCATTATCCGAGAGCACATGGATGAGGCGGATGGAGCTCTTGGGCACGGCGTTGTTCTTGTGGTTGAGTGCAGCCAGGATGCGGGGTAAGTGACCCAGAGGAGGAACCTGATCAGCCAGCTGGCTTTGTGTGCTGAACAGACAAACTGCTGCTGTGGTAACGGTCTCCAGGGCTTCACCCTGCAGCGGACCAGAGAACTCTGTTAGAGGTGAAACCGCTATCGTGTGGAAAAAAATGAGTACGTGTTTCAGCTCACGTTAGGGTTGTTTTTCTCCAGCAACTCAGTCAGCGTCTCCAGGAGGGACACCAGGAACTCGCGGGGCTTGCGCAGCACCCAGCCTGGCTGTGCAATAAAGATCCGCAAGAAGACTCCACCCACTTCCAGCTCGCCCTGTCCTGCTCCATAGGCCACCGTGAAATCCTCCGGCAACTGAGCACACATACCAAGAGGTTATTCTCACTGTCAATCAAACACAAGATATATCTCATCCATAGCAACAACAAACTACTGCACTTACTCTCCAGTTCACATCAGGATTATCTTTCTGCTGTTTAAAGTGCCTGTAAGAGATCAAAGGTGTAATCGTGACAATTAGTAACACCACTGGGACATCCCACTATTCCAAACCCTCTTGATTGCTCGGATAGATATTTGTTAAATAGTAATATCATACTCCAGCATCATCTCCCGGACTGTAGTGGACACGGTCTCCCTGGAGCCGTCATTCCAGATGAGCTCAGGATTCTCATGTGTTCCCTCAAATATATGCACTGCTGCCTCGGCATTGTCTCGCATGGCGTCCATAAACACACCCGGAAGGAAACGGATCAGTGTTAGCCGAACCTGTCAGGACACGAACAGGTCAAAATGTTAGAAGAAGTGGGAATTTATACGTAAAAACCTGTTAAATGCATGTAGGGTTTTAAGTCACTATTAAGTCATTATAGCCTATGAAGTATAAGATTTCTACATTTAGATTACTAAGGTGAAGCGTGTTGAGGGAATTCTTCCCACACTGACCTTTGGTCCGACCAGCTTGTCTGAGGTCATCTTGGAGAAGAGCTCTGCAGTCTGTGTGCGTACCTGCGGGTGTGTGCAGTTACAGAAGAGGTCTAGCAAGTAGATCAGGGCCCCTGTGGAATAGGCAGATTATAAGTAACATGCAAACACTCCAAAAAATATGGAAGAGAAGGAAATTCAGAACTGCACTGACCTTTAGCCATCGCCTCTTTGACAATTTTTGTGTTGGAAGTCAGTGCGTGAAGGGTTTCCAACACCATTTGCCTGCCTAAAGATGGAAATATGTTAATTTGAAATTGAATTAAAAAAAAACAGCGATGAAGAAGGGAAACTGTGAGACATTAAGTTGTTTTGTCCTACTGGAGGGGAGCGAGTGCAGCAGCAGCAGCAGGTTTGACAGCACCAGCGACTCCGCAATGTTGCTCACGCACTCTTGGTTTGATGTCACTGTGTTTACGACCTGCAGGGAAAAAAAAAAAAAGATTAAAATGTACCCCAAGTATTCCTAACACAGATAAAACTGATCTAGAGAATGATGATGGTACCTCTAGAACCAGTTGCTGCACTCTGCCAGCTCCATGAACCCGCAACAAGGAGAAGAGCAGCTTGAAATGACCGATGCACTCCGACTCGGATCCTGAAATTATATGGCGACAATTGTTTGTTAGATGTTAGATTTGAAAATCCGCAATGACAGGTTGAAACAGGAGCAGAGGAAGGGTCACGTCTCACCAGGGTTATTCTTGATGACGTTGCGGAGAGCCTCCAAAGCCATCTCGGCAAAGCGGAGCCTCTCAGCGTGCTGCTGGGACTCGACCTTGTTGCTCTGACTCATGGCCAGCAGAGTGTGGAGGTACTGGGCCTGAGAGCCGACGTAGTCCAGCAGACTGGCTGCGAAAGCTTTGGGATACTGAACACAGGGAAACGTCATATGATAGCATTACAAAGCTAGCTCATTAAAGGTGAGAGCATACTTTCCTTTAGTTGATGCTACTTCAAATATTTTCCGGTCTTAACGAGCTTGGAGGAAACCTTGGGCTCCTCCAGTTTTTCATAGAACTGTTCCAAAAGAAAATGCCGGAACTACTTTTTCTATTCACCTCAAGTGGAAAAGTTGGTTGCTCATTGTAGACCCGCACGAAGATCTCCCCGACTATCAGCTCTTTGCTGTGATCGCTGAATACAAACTCAGCACCGAAGCTTTTATCATTTTCTCCCTGTTAAAGAAACCAAAGAGAAAATATATGAGCAGAGAGATGAGTGTAGAACCTGAATCAGCGCTACATGAGAGCCTCTGCTGTGGTGGCGACGCTGCTACACGGTAACTCACCCTTCTGATGTTCCCCTCCTGCTGAGCCTCCAGGAACTCCAGCAGCTCGGCTCGAGTTCCGTTGTTCCAGATCAGGTAGGGGTTCTCTGAGTTACTATTCAGCAGTTTCAAGACCTACATCAACAAAAGGGGATGTGAAACTCAGTCGGGTTTGCTTGATCGTAGTGTTAAATGTTTCATCCTGACAACACCTTACAGTCGTACTGACCTCAGCTGGAGAGCCTGTTCCCAGCTTCCTTGAGATGTACGGTGTTAACATAGCAGCTAGGCTCTTGCGGATGGTGGGGTTCTCTGGAGGCGTACCCTCCAAACCGTTGGTCTCTGATGCAGGATTGTTACCATTCGGCGTGGGTGGTGTCTGGCGGTAGCCTCCCAGGCGGCTGAGGGATATCAGGCTGAGCTTGGCTAGGCTGTTAGCAACCTCCTGCTGGTTGGTTTCCTGGCTGGTCTGAACGCCGCTCTCCTCCAGAGTGTAGTCGTAGTTGAAGAGGTTGACCAGCAGGTGCCAGAGCACACCAGCGTGGTACAGATGGGTCTGGAGGAAGAAATCCACGGCGAAGGAGCTGACACACAGCACTGCCAGGGCTGCAGTTTTTGGGAGACCCTGAGAGGAGAGAAAGAAATCCTTTTTTACTGGGGTCACGAGATACTCTTCAAATAAAGGGAGCAAGTTATAGCTTCTCCCCCAGAAATGTTTTATTTTTAACTCTATGGCCACTTCAGGGCTCTGTACTATTGGTTTAACTTTATGATAAATTGACATATTGGTACAGAAAAATATGACACACATCCATGCTGTGTCAAGACAAAAATGTGAATGTATTTAATATGTACAAGACTCTCTCACCTTTCCATAGTAGAGGATGTGACAGAGGTCTCTGATGATATTAGGCAGCTCGATGATCTTCTCCCTGCATTCCTCAAACTGTGCTGCGACGCTGTAGCACTTACATATGTGCCCGCACACCTGCGCAACGTTGAAGGATGAAAGAAAATAGTTTAAAGACATCAAGTTAGGCAGTGCGGATGTCACCTCTATAAAGAGAAGCTGCTGAGGATACGGTCATCATACCTGAACCGCCATGTCGTCAGCCTTGCTGGATGCAGTCAAGACAGAGACGCACCGAGAGAGAGCCGCCAGCAACACCTGAGGATTTACAGGCAACCACATTATTATTCAGGCTGAGTAACGTCGGATGACATTCCCGTTGGTGTGAACGTGCACGTACCTCAATGCCGTTTTCTCGCCGCAGCTCCTCTGCGTTGAGAGCCGAACAGTTGACTGTGTGGAATGCCAGTTCAGCGGCCGCGGGGAGGAGAGGGGATGTCTTGGAGAAGAGCTGGACATCCTCTGTCTCCATTGTGATTGTTTTAATGAGCATGGGGTAACCGGCATATTTGTAGGGCTCCAGTTCTGTTGATACAGGATATTTTTTGAAAAGCTCCAGTAAAACCAACCCCCCCCCTTTTTTTTCTTCGTCTTTCTTTCAGGACAAACAGGCAGAAGAACACACACACGTATCTGTCTACACACCTTGCTTGTGTCGGTTAAAGAGGATGCTCTGGGCCTTGAGGATGAGGATGATGTTTTCTGGGTCGGGGCCATCCAAGATTCGAGCAGATTTGGTACACAGGAACTCATAGGCTTTATTGACTTTCTCAAACATGTCCTGAAAAGATTTAATAAGTTGAAATGAAGTGTGTGGAGATTCTAAGCACTGAAATGAACAGCGTTTCTGAAAGAACACCACTACGCACCCGTCCCTCGGGGTTCTTGTCAGGATGGTACTTCTGAGCCAGTCTGAAGTACGCTTTCCTGATTTTGCTCTCCTCATGCCTTTGGACAGAAATGTGAACATTTCAAGTCAATGACTCACACACTCATTTATCACATCTATGCTTGGCCACATAACCCATGTTTAGTAATAATCAAGAGCACTCACTGGCCCTGCCCTTTGGGGAGGTTGAGGACTTCATAAGCGTCATCTACAGACATAGATGGAGGCTTCTTCTCCACCTCCCTCTTCCAGGCTTCAAGAGTGTCTTTTAGCAGCTTCACCTAAAAGGATGATGCGTTCAGAAAGGGCATCGATGAGAAAGCTGGACTATTAAATATAGTCATAAATGAATAATTAATAAAAAGAGACGTACAGCGTCTCGAATAGGCCAGCTGGGGAAGCGGATGGTGTCACACAGATGTCTGAGGTAGTAGATGTTGCAGAAGAGCTCATTGTCCAGTTGAGGGAAGCTGATGACGGGGATGGGGCAGTACTGGTAGAGGGCCCGCGTGTTGCTCTGCAGCCTGGGGCTGAAGTCAGCAACGTGGGCAGCTATCTTCTCGATCATCATGCGCCTAAAACAGAACAAATAATTAAAACATTCCACCAACCTTCCGTACTTACTGGACACTTTTCAGACTTCCTACCTCATCTCGCTGCTCCAAATGGCCTCAGGTGTGTCAAATTCTCCAAGGAATATTTCAGAGAAGCGCTCAGCCTCGTAGTTCTCAAGATAACACACCATGGCCTCTGGTAGAACTGGTCCCAGTACACTCCGCTGTACTATGTCCTGGCCTTTAGACTGGAGGGTACAACAACTGTATGTCAGTTCCAAAAGAGGATTATATTCATCACTGTTATGATGTTTAGGGCAGAAATCTGTAAAAAATAAAAATAAAAGCTACCTCCTCTGATTTGAAGGCCTGCTTCAGGTGGGTGTACTTCAGGAACCTGAAACCACAGCAGCGTCAGAAGAATCAACTGGAGTGCAAACTGACTCTACTCTGAGCCCTCAAACACACACACACACACGCGCGCACACACACACACACACTACATCATGTTTAATTTTCTTTTCTATCAGTGTTGATTACATCAAATGATTTGGTCTTTGAAATATGTGCATTAATTTTGTTAAAACTACATCAGACGAGTTACATCTGTAGTTTTTTAAGTGTTACGCGAAGCCCAAGCAAGGAAGACAAAGCATTAAAAAAAAATAAAAGGAAACATTTGGTGCTGTGTTCACATTGCCATGAGGCACCCATGACAACCAAAAGACAGAATACTGAAAGTCTCCCCACAGGCTAAGATATTCTGTGAAGGATTTGATGGGCTTTTGGTTAAAAAAAAAAAAAAAAAAAAGAGTCTGCATCATTTCGGATGTGGTGAGCCGTTACCTCGCTACAGGAAGCACATTGGAGCCTGTGTACATCATAATGAAGAAGAAGACCCCCGTTAAGTACAGGCGCTGCAGATTGGGGTTGTCTTGCATCACAAGGTAGAGAACATTGGCTACTTTTTCCACCAGGATGGGGTCAAAGGTCAAAAGCAGCTATAGAGGAAAATAAACAGGAAGGACAGACCATAAGACATTATTGGTGAACACTCCTGAACAGATAAATCACATTTAAACAGTCCAGTACCTGAACAATGTGAGGGAGGCAAGCATTGTCACCTATCATCCTCTTGATCTTGGGCAAAGGACGGATAATGGCATTGTCTGGATCCCTGGAAGAAGAAGAGACAAAAGTTTGGTTTTCTTCCAAAACATGAAACACTGATGGGCGGACGTAGCCACAGAGGTATTTCTATGTGCTTCCCACCTGCTGGGGTAGTAGGAGCACATGGTGATGAGCATATTAAGGATTAGCGTCGCCAGGTCGGACTCGTTCATCACCGCCTGTCCGGTGGCCAGGAGGCACCATTTCAGCTGAGGGATGGCCTGCAGGGGTCGCCATCCGTCCATCCCCTGAGCCCAGCAGCGCGTCTTCGCTGTCAGGACACCTGTGCTCCAAAACTCCTGCATCTGGAGAGGCACGAATAAAAACACAATTAGATGACTTAAGAGACTGGCGACCCGTCCAGGGTGAACCCCGCCTCTCGCCCGAAGGCTGCTGGGATAGGCTCAAGCACCCCTGCGACCATTAACAGGATAAATTGTAGATAATGGAAGGATGGATGACTTAGACACAGTAATTACGCAAACTTTCACTGCACTGCATTATGACAGAAACATACAAAAATAGCTAAATATCAAATGACGTGACCTCCCCCGTTTCATGCCTTAATGCTCATATATAAATGATTAAAAACATAAATCAAGCTTTTTTCTTTCTAAATCCCATTTATTAAAAGAATACAGAGAAATTCCTTCTTTAAACTTCCATTAAAAAGCAGTCTTACTCAGTGCTTGGCTTTTTTTTTTTTTTTAAAGGAGGATTACACACCTCTTCAAAACTGAAAGGTCCTCTTCTTTCCTTGTCTGCGTTACCGAAGTACCACTCCTTCTCGCTCTCCCTCTTCATGTCGGGTGCTGCTTCCAAAACATTGCTCTGTGGAAATCAAGATCTCTGGTGAGAAGCAGGTTGTGAAATGAGTACAATGACCGGACTCCATTATTTTGGAAACACTTTGCTGACTTTTTTTGTGCTCAAGAGCTTTCATTAATTTTCCCCCCTCCCTCCATTTGTATGTAAACGTCATGAATCCCTTCACAGATTTCTCAAAATATTTAACAGATCAAAAAGCTACATGAAATAAATGGGTTCCATGAGTGTAGTACAGGCACAGGACAAGTCCTGTTACTGTATCAGAGTTCTGTTTTCCTCATCATGAGGGGCGGCGTGTTATTTAGCACTTTTACAGTTTTCAGAATCTGTATTTTTTTATGTAATTGCTGATTAAATTGCCCAAAATTGTATTAATTTACAATATTCTAATCTTTCTTTATCATGGATTTAAAGTTTCAGTTAAGCTTGTAAGAAATGCTGCATGGGATTTCCTTGCACCTTTTGTGTTGGAAATCATGTGGAAAAGTGAATTTTAACGGTGAAGATTTTGTCCTGAAAAACAACAACAAACATTCGTCCTCTTAATCGTGACATAAATATCCCCAATACTGGCGGGCGGCAATGGCGTCTCTTCTTTGTGTCCCTTGAGAGCCCTGAGCAGCCCCGTGTTTACCTGTAGTGGCACAGTAGCTCTGCTGGTGTGCAGGTGGGCCATAGTGAGCAGGTCCACCAGGATTCGCACTCCGTTTGAGTCCATCACTTCCTTCACATTTTTCTGTGGTGCAAGAGGTTTATTTTTCTTTCATGAATTTTGGAAATCCGTTAATGAACATCGAGCGACAGGAGGGATTTACTTGATTTACCTTGTTGAGAATGAGTTTGTTGAGGAAGAGGATGAGTCGGTCTCGTTCCAGTTTGTCTGTACACTGCAACCACAAAAGAGGAATTCCAGATCAGTCCAAGCAGCAATACCTTGACCTCTATGACAACAGGTTGCCTGTACTCACGCGGTCCAGCATGCCGACTATGTATTTTGTGTCTGAGAACGGGCCGATCTCCTCAAAGCATTTCCCGTAGACTATAGCCAGCGCCTGCAAGCACAGGCACTTCATCGTAACTTTGGGTGTGAGCAGAAAGCGATGGTAGAGCTCGTTGAAGAACTCGTATCTAAAAGGGGGGGAAGTAAAAGCAATAAAAATTACACTTTAGAATCTAATACTTAATAAAGCAGTTGGGTTTGACCGTGCTGTAGTCTTACGATCTCTTGATGGCACTCGATTCTTCATTTTCATCCTCCTCCAGCAACAGACGTAAGTAATAATCGCCTATTTTTATCTCATCGGAAAGGCACTCGTATTTCACCTGCAGACGTACACAGGCGGATGTTTACATGCTATAATTCTCTGACCACGAGACACAAACAGCACCGAAAACATCCTCAGTTATTATGGCAAAACGGAAAACCTCAAACTCCTGGTGGTTCCAGGAGATGACAGCCGCATTGCCAAGCTCACGGTCCACGTTGAAGGCACGCATCTCCCCCTCTAGAGCGTCCCGCAGCTCCTCCCTCGTCTTCAGGTTCCAGATTAGGTTGGAGCGCGCGTGGTCCAGCTGGAATCTTGAGGAGACGGAAAAGGAACTCGGGCGATGACTTTGTCAGTCCATGACCACAAAAATATTAACGTACTGTATCATAAAGTAAACTCATAAACATTGAGAGACAATTCTGGAAAAAATGAATCACAATTAGTGTCACACACGTGCCTGGAAATACACCAATGATCACGTGATACCTGTAGTAGAAGAGCTCCCAGTTGGCTTCGATCTTAATTCTCTGACGCCTCTTTCTCAGGATGACCGGCTTTTGATTTGGGTTCTGAAATAAAATGAAACATGTAAAACCTTAAAGAAATGATTCTGGTTGATTCTATCATAGTGGACAAGGCTCAATATTTGTCCTTTTTTTTTTTTTTTTTTTTTTTCCATTGTATGGCGTGAAGGAGGTGTGGATTAGACAAGGAGAAGTGTTGTTACATAACAAATGAATGAAGAATGAATAATGTTAGAACAATAGAGGTAAAGAAAACGTCAAAAACAACGTCACACGAGAACCGACATAAAAACCAAAATGGGATCCCAACATTGGGTGCGTTCTGTAATCCTTGCTGGACCAGCAAAAATGCACTGATACAGCACCACGAAGCATTTAAAAATAAATTTGCACGACTTGCATCTTAAACCTTGAGGGGTTCTACATTATCAGCGAGACAAATCACATTTTTCCTGACATTAAAAATGCAGAGAAAAATTCCCATAAAATCCAGAATGGTTGTACACAGTCCAATAGCCAATAGACATTTTGTTTAACATCGTTACATTTAGGTACAAAAAACAAACAACTGAAAATGGGTGATTATTTGATGCAACAAACATTTAAAGCAACAGATTAATATACAGAGCATATAACTGTAGACGAGAATATTTGTTGTTGTATTTTGCTTTTTTTTTTTGTCATCCGTCTCAAGACGCGAGAGAGAACGGAGTTCAACGTCTGGCAGAGTTCCCGCAACTCTTCGACCTCTTGTTGAGTCGCTGAATTAAAAAATGCACCCAATACAGCATGTAACAAAAAGATGGAAAAATGGTTTGTTGACAAGAGCAGACGTATGAGGAGCTAAAGAGCATGGTGGATCCCATCGCTCCGTCCTACTTACCAGGTTATTTCTGTCCTGCTGCAATGTTTCACAGCAGAGAAACCACACAAGACAAGGGGAGGATGGGGCAGAGACAACACAGAGAGATTATTGTTCCTTGGATCACACAGAAAGGAAATATAAAAGAAAAAAAAAACAAATAAAAGAGGGCCACAGGTCACCATACTAAATAGATTTGTCATACAACACTATCATCACAGCCAACTAGAAACTAGAGTTATTTTCTTTTGAGCAAACATTTTTAATAAATGGGTAACAAACAAACACAGAAGTGGTTAAAAACATTAAATGATGACTGGGATTTGTTAATAATCAGTGAAAGCCGGCCAAATCAGATCGTCTTCAGCCGTTGTGTCGTCACCGCAGCAATGAGAGAAGTCGGACGACCTCTGAGGTCAGCGTCGGGGCTGGGTGTTCGACATCCTCCTTCTATAGCAATGAGAGATGTCTTCTTATTCAGTAGCTCAGGAGTAAATCTTCACGTTGTGGTTTAAACTGCTCTGAGTGGGGGGAAAAAACCCACGAGATTAAATGGACAAATGAAGTTACACCAAATTTTGGTAAAGAATTGGTTCATATTTTCGTGTTATGACAATATTTTTGTGTACGTAAAAAGGCCAAGAATCTGAAAAGGAACACTGAAGGTTGTTGATATGTGATGTCTTTTTCATTTTTGTTAAAAATGGAATTTAGCTGGTATTTTAAAAAGTATCAGACAAACTCGTCTTGGATCATTATGGACGCTACCCAGCCCGAGACACAGCATCATTATATGATGAAGTAGCTTTGATTTGAGGTTTGTAGAAAAGCCAGAGAAAGGGGCAGCAGCCGCCAGAACATCCAGCTGACATCCACCGCATCCCACCCGCACAGGCACAGTCTGAAAGCCTGACATTATATTTACGACATGCATGTTAAACAACGGCGTCACATTTGCAGTTCTTGTTGCATTCTGTGCCACACGGTGTTGAACTTTTGTAGGAAGAAATACATCAGATTGAAACGTTCTGTCACACCTGAGGAAGACTTATTCAAACCAAATGCCAGCAAGCATGCTTGCAAGTCAAAACGGGGAGAAATTTACAGACAGGTGAGAAATGGAGGGGAAAAACCTGAATAAATGAGAGAAGAAGTCCCAACAGGCAAGTTGATCCAGTGGATATTTTACAAGTAGAGCTCAGCTCCATTTGTCCCCTTAAGATGGGTCATTACAAAGTGGATCTGAGGGATGAAACACTTCCATCCTGGCGTGAGATGTCTCAAGATGACCAAGTCCCCATCTATGAGGCATGAGGGGTCAGTGAAAGGTTTGATTCGTGTATGTGTTCATATATCATAACACATATGTTGTGGCCTTTGCGGACACAAGACCAGGAGATTTAAATCCCGCCTGTCATCAAAGCAGCAAATGAAGGAACATCTTTTGGAAGGATGGTGTTATAGTCCTCCAGCAGCGTTCCACTCAACCTGCAGAATTCAGGCCTGGACAATATGAGGTTGTTGTGGCCGGCAAAGCTCTTAACAAGGGAACCGAGTGTTGGTTCTTCCTTTTATTTCTCACTTGTCTGTATCTTTACAGAAGGAGGTCCAATGTGATTTGTTGGCACGCACAGTGTGTGTGGCAGGCAGCCGCCGCTCTCCATGCAAAAACAGCTGCAGCATTAAAGGTGTTATTAAATCTGGAATCTGCAGTACTGCTCGGCACCAGCAGGAGGAGCAACGGTTAGAGACACCTTAGCAGTTAGCAGCGGTAGCAGTAGGCTTGCTGGATTGACCAGCGGTAAATCAGTCACTTCATACGAGAGGAATCCTCACCTCCTTCTGGGCAATGCCCATCTTATCTCTCCAGTGCATCAGTACCAGATCCGCCTTCTCCTTGGCAAACTTCTCCACCTCTTTGGCTGCTTTGCCGGCTATCCGCTGCCACTCGGGCACCTTGTTTCGGTTCAGCTGGTCCTGTGAGAAAAGAGAATAAAACAATCGGGCTGTAAAATATGATGTGCGTGATCTGGAGAAAAGGCTTTGCTGCAATTTTCTAGATACCGTTGCAATTTTCAGGTTGTCTCGGATGTGCATTCTGTCCACATCTTTCTCTGGGACGGGGTCAGGACTGTCCATGTAAGCCAGCAGGCCGGTCGGCTGCAAAGTCAAATGGGTGAGAACTTAAAATCATGACATTAACAGCATCCCCAGGAATCTTAGACAGTGTTATGCTTAAATGGTTACCAGTATTCTCTTCAGGAGGTTCATAGCAACAGGGTTCTCTGCTGTCCACAGTCCCACCAGGTGACGACTCAGTTGTCTGTTAGAAAAACAAAAATATGATGCTTTTTCCCTATTTGGCTGCCGGAGCAGAAACCTTGTTGAGATTTTATCGACTGTTATCGTCTGCATGAAAGATGCACTACAAGTAGCTTCCATGAGGCCCTGACAGCAGAATGCCTGATTTGTTAGTATTCATGGAGCTCGGACCTGTTGGTCAGCATCCTCTGGTCTGAGCTGATGGTGAACAGCGACGTGTGCAGGTGCCTTGGAAGAGCCCCTTCACTCAGTGCCAGCTCTTGCATTTTTGTGGCTATTTCCTTGTCTCCTTCCTGAATTACAACAAACACACAGTTGGTTTGAACCCTTGAGCCCTGAGAATCATGTAGTCATCACTGAAATAATGATTATCGCTTCATTACCTCGATAATGGCCTTCATTACCAGACCTGCTCCCTTCACTATTGCCATGGAGGGGTGCTAGAGATGGAGGCAAGAGAACACAGATGAATCTACCTAGTAATCAGGCACATCGCTATTATCTCTGGAGCTGCCTCCTTAGCCGTCCCACCTGGAACAGTTTGAAAAGCGTGCGTCCGTCGGAGGCAACCATCTCCAGCAGCATGTCAAACTGCTGCCCCTCTGTGGTCTCACTGTAGGGGGCGCAGAGGGCGAACGTTAGGAAGTCTAGCAAGGAGCTGATGACCAACGCTCCTGTCCCATGGTCCTGGAAGACAAGAGAAAGACAGGTGAGATTTGGGATATTAAAAAAACATACATGTATGAAAAGAGATGCTTTTTTTTAAACATTTTCTCATTGTTCTGAGCTGAAATTCCAGGCAGCCTGACGATATCACAAAGAAATGTACCACATTAGTGATGAATTTTTCAAGCAGGTTTTCCAGGAACTTCCTCGAAGACAGCAGGGACGCCTTGTTCAGCTGCTCCTGCCTCAGGTCGTAGTCATCGTGCATCGGCTGGATGGGAGGATAAAAGAGGGAGAGTGAAAACGACTCCAGAGACAAACAGATGGAGCTGTGATACGTAGGTATAAGAGTAGAGAAATGTTTAGGTGGTACGTACACACATAAGGGCACAGAGCATGTCTATAGCAGCATGTGTCACACCATTGTTGTTCCTTTTTAAAGCTTTTACCGTCTTTACTCCCAGCTTTTCCCTGAACCTGGAACACACAACATGCATTCACAGATTTACCACTACCACCAAACAAAAAAAACCCAACAACAACAACAACAACAAAAAGGTTTAGGTTAAGAAATAGGACATAATACAAAGCATCCAAATAGCGACACGTATTATTTCAAAGAGGTCTGGGGTTGGATATGCAAAGAAGTCGTTGCTTGAGAGTGGTTTGTTGTTTCTTTTGCTCACTGGCTTTCACAATCGATTTGTTGAACTGGGAATGATCATAAAATAGTGTTTATTAAGGGTGTGTGTGTGTGTTTTTTCCGTATGTGTGCAACTTGTGGTTGTGGGAGAAAAACACCAAAGTACTCCAGCAAAGAATCTTTTAGGTAAACCAATTCTGACTCATCAGCAATTCAACAGGAACAAAAAAATACAGTAAATACAGCTCCTCTCATACATCTCAGTGACCCTGAAATACTACCAAGGCTCTCAAATCCACGTTAGATGTATGTAAACGTTGACAACGGAAGACAGCGGGAGAAAAAAATGGATGCACAATAAAAGGAGGACATGGCGAGAGTGGAAGGTCAAGACAAGTCGAGGCAGACGGATCGACTGGAAAAGTGAAGTGATATAACCTTCCTTGTGACATGGCTGTCTGAGAGCTGGAGGTTTAAGAAGAAAACTAAAGAACAGGGGGCTGACGGACAGCCAGCTAAGGAAGAGTCTGGAAAAGAATAAGAGGGAGAGGGAAATAGGGCAGACTGAGATGTATGGATTCATATTTACGTTCCATCTGTGAGTCCAGACCCTTGACCAGACCTTGGAATGACAGAGCATGCCTGTTAACAGCAGCTCAACACACAAGTATTTAAAAGAAATACATGCAGGAAGGGAGACTCGCACATCTGCTGCGTTCTTACTTGGGCAGCTGGGTGAAGGCTTGGAAGCCCGCCTTGGAGGCCACCAACCGTCGGATAGCCTGGAAATGGCTCTCTAGCTCAGAGTTAAGAGAAGGCAGCTCAGCCTCCTGGAATAGAAGTGCCAGGATGGCATTGTTGATGAGCTTCTCTTTGTTCTCAGAGAAAAGACCCTACAGAGAACGAAGGGAGAATGAGAGAGATCGACGTGAGGAAATGAGCATGAATACTGCTTCAGCACTAATGTAGGTGTGGAACACTCACATCTTGGGTTACTGCATGTAGCACACCACTGTAGGATATGTTGGCATTGAATCGGAACACTGCGTCGGCAAAGTTCCCGTCTACACAGAGGGAAGAGTGTGAAAGTTATTAGGTCTTGTTCACGGAACACTTTTTCACCTCCTGATGCACAAAAACTGAGGTGCTACCCTGCATGACACATCACATTGTCCAACATTCAGAGATGCAGTCCACTGAAGAAAAGCAAAGATCAGTTGAGGCTGTACAACAGTTTGTAAGGTGCCTGTTATGATAGGGGATATCAGGGGGCATTCAGGTGCACCTGGTAAACTCGGGAATCTAAATCGTTTTGCTCTGAAAAGTTTGTGAGACTTCACGGTGCATGCAAAAGGCAAAGAAGGTTGTTTGAAAAGGAAATGTGTGACATCATCACACATCATATGTCATCACATCTCTTAACACTGCAGCATTTTTAATTAACACTTAATAAAACCCTAAATGACAATCAACAAAATTCAACAGAATAGTCTAAGTGCTGCAATGGGACTCACTGGGAGGTGCAGCCAGGAATTTGAGATGCAGACTCTCCACCTCCTCATCGACAGGCATGCTCAGAAGGCCCCATCTCTGCCCTCGCTGTGTGGGTGCCATCTTGACACACACGTCCCGGTTGCCTGATGCACGGACTCCATCGAGTAAGCTGGCTAAGAGCGAGTCCCTGCAGAGGCACACACAAGTTGACTAATTCACGAATGAGTCGACAGTAACAGACTCAAAACACTGCAGCAGAGACATGCAAGCAGGCCGACTTACCATGTTGGAAATACAGGAAACGGTACAGATCAAAGACAAACGTACAAGGACTTTCCAAACATTTAACTAACTAAAAGTGCTCTTAGATAAAGACATTTACTGTGTACCTTTCTGTGGAGGAGAACCTCCGAATCTGGCCTCTGATGAATTCAACGGTAAACACCTGAGGGTTGTCTACGTCACAGATGAGAGCAAACACCTGAAGGAGAGGAAAGAGTGGCATAGGAGTGAGGACAAGTGTTAAAGGACTGCGATGAAGTTGCTACACAATGAAACAAAGACAGGCAGCTTGATGAGCATTCATCTACACCGGAGCATAACTGGATACCACATAACTGCTGAAAAGGCTTCAGTTTTGATCTTGAAATGAGTTGATGTAACTGCTGGGAGCTCACCTCTCCAAAGGGTTTGATGGTGACTATGTTGTATGAGGCAGGGTCTCTCTCCACTAGACATGTCTCCGTCAGGGCCAGGATACGCTTGACGGGCTCCTGGAAGACGTCAGAGTATCAAAATCCCGAATGGCCTTAAACCAAACATTCGTGCTGACACCAAAGAGCGGTGATATACAACACACGGGCTCCACTTGTTGCAGGCGGTCCGACGGCCTGTTCCGGAGCACTGCAAGTTTCAATTGGTCATGTCCTGAATCTTTAGCCATTAGTGGAAAAAAGTGACGAAAGCTAGGGATCATCTTGGAGCACACAAGCCTCAACGACGGTCAACGTGTTGTTACCACATTATTACACGAGGGCTGTTGGATTACACAAAAGAGGAGTAAAAGTCATATCCGTGATTATTTCACATGAGTTTGAACTTTCAGGGAGGTGGAAGCGCACGGCTGCAAGACAAGAGGAGCAAATTTAGTTACCAATGGCAAAATGAATGTCTGGATTTTCATGTTTTCATCTTTACTGGAGGTAAAATAGGTGACTGAAAACCTCAATTTGGAACAACTGACCTGAAACTGAAAATTATTAGTAAAAATGTCTTCTAAAATTCCACCGGGCCCCTGAAATGTGGATCAGTGGTGTGAGATCCTAGTCATTTTACTAAGAACACTGTGAGTGAGTAGACCAATATTATTATGTGATAAACATGGTACGTAACTTGAAATATTGTAAACATGGAATTCAAGTGATTCAAATTATTTTTGGAGCTTATAAACACAGACGATTAAGCTACTAAACTCTCTCTGCATCCCCTGACAGTTTGAACCGATGACATAAAATTAAAAATTAACAAAATAGCAACCATTTGTCTCTCTATGCTAAAGGTAAATATGTGCAGCCTCGTATTCTGTATTACCATACCAGACATAGAACAAACATTTGACTGACAGGAAGTGGTAAGAGGACAGTAGAGAAACATTCAATATTCCTCAGGGCTTAAAATTTTCATGAAGTTAATCAATATTTAAGGGAGTCACTGATGTTACTGCAATTTTAATCTGAAAATATGGTCTCGTATCAAAAACATATTAAAAATGCTGCACATTTTTTACATGAGAGGCAGAGGAATGTTCTAACCGGGTGGCGAGGGGTGATCTTCTGCACCACAAACTCAGCCAGGGAAGTGATGCTCTCGTCTGAGCTGTACTTCCCCAACCTGTCGGTCACGTAGCCCTCGAAGGTCAGCGGCTCCTTTCTCAGTCGTAGCATGATGCCGATGAAGTTCCCAGCATGCTCTATGGCGCTACGGATGATTTCATCACGGTGCTCTGAGGCAAACAGATGCTGAGAGAGAGGGAGAGGGGGGAGGGGGGGGGATTGAGGTGAGGAAATCTTAATTCATATTTTACAAATAACACATGAAAGACTAATTGAAACCCTAGAAAGATGTACCAGCCTGCTGAAGCCTCCGTACAGGATACAGAATCCTCCCTGGTAATCAGAGACCTCCACGAAGCCCTCAATGTTGCGATAGTCATAGGAACATAGCACCCTGTTGGTGAGAGGGTCTATCTGGTCGATGCCGCCCGGCGTCACCTCTAAATTGACAGGCTTCCGTGTGTCACTCCAGTGGTGCTTGTAGCAGTTGTAACGCTGTTGTGACACAGTGATTTAGTGGCAAACATACAATGAATTACTTGTATTTTCCTTGAACTCTTGCATTCCTATATCTCGGTACTTACCCTGCCTGTGATCTTTCCCTCTGAAAACTCTGTTCTGAACCTCTGTGAATGTAAAAAAAAAAATAAATAAATAAATAAATCAGGAAATGGATATTAAATGCAACAAACATAACATGATGTTAACTCATCCTGTGTGACACTTGGTGTAATTACAATGGTTCAGCTGGGAAATATCAACCCTAATGGCAGTTTTCTAACACATTAGCATGATTTTATGTCTTCACAGTATCAGCTGAAGTGCTGATTCGCATTCGTGCCCGGCGTGTGATTTGTGTTCTCCGTGCGCACTCTCCACGGTAGATGAAATGACTTTGAAGCAATTTTTAAGAACAACACAGCAGAAATCTGCAGCCACAGAGAGCATGAACAGGCCTCATCCATCAATCAGGCACATCTCTTCCTCCGCTACCTGAACAGATTAAGTAATTCTTGCTCACTCCAGGGTCTCCCACTGTGCTGAAACATGTTAAGTCTCTTACAGAAACACCCGCTAAATGAGTAAGTGTTCCCTTCGAGGTGAATGACTGCAGCTGGGTGGGTTTTGTACTCACCAGTGCTTCTGTGAGCAGCTCTGTCCGATGCTCCGTGGAGAACTTGAGCGTTTCCGACTTCTTGCCACTGCCCTTGCGGAATGTGAGGTTGAACTCTGTTCCCTGACCTTTTCCTACAGGGCCGATACCGCAAATGTCTCCGTAAGGCCACTGGCAACAGAAAGAGCAAGAGTTCATGTCACACATAAAAATTTTTTAAAGCTATGATGCCATTTTCAGTTCTATCAAGCTGTTTAGTGATGTGATTAAGAGGTTTCATATCTGATAAATATTGATTATGACATGTTCCCAGTTCAGTACTAAAAGCTTGAAGAATTTAAAAACATTCCACGAAGCACATTTAATCGGTATTTAGCAAAAGCACTTCGAATGGATTTTCAAAAGTTATGTGGTGCGAAGAGCAGCACACATCCCATGAGGAGCTGTGGGGATCTAGTATCTGAAGCGTAGAGGAAGTTCCCCTCAGTGACACGAGACGTACGATCCCTCTGTCATGTTCTGCAAACACACTGACCTGATTTGTTACTTCTAATGTGGCAGGGTTGTACGTGGTAATGCCATGGGTTCCTATTGAGAAGACTCTCTTGTACCTGGAACACAGAGATATGGGATGAGCCAGATAATCACCAAGCAAGGACACCCGGGTCAGCGCGGGCTGTCGCATTGTATTAGCAGTGAATGTGGGAGAGACAGCGAATGAGTGGCAGCCTTTCAAACATGAGGTGTTCAACTGAAATAATGTAAACTTTTTGTACACAGACCTGAAATACTGAAAAAAAAAAAAAACAAACTATAATCTCTCTACATATGAAGACACCAGGCAGGATGCCTGAGAGGAGCAGGTACGGGACGAATGAGGCCCCTTACTAATATGAATGAGGTGAAAAGTTTCAAGACACGTGGTGGAAACTTTCCAGGAATTTTCTATGTGAAGTTAATCTCAAGAATTTTGGAAGTTTTGTACTTTTTTTTTTTTAAGTCAGAAACTTTTCACGGGAATCAACAGGAATAAACCAGACATGCTGGAGCATTTTTTAATCACATGCGCTTAACATTAGCATCTTGCACGCTACTGCAGGACTTTTAAGGCCACGCCCTGGGCACGCACCGACAGAAACCATCAACATTCCGCTCACACGTAGCTAAAGCTGAAAAATGTGCATTACAAACTGTCTATGTTGAGAAATAACAAGAAAAACATTGTTTCAAAAATTCCTCTAAATTTCCAGTTAATTCCGACAGAGAGATTCCAGCTCTGAGTGTTACCGTACTTTTATTAGTCAAGGTGATGTCATTGCGTGCTCAGTTAGCGGATGATGTCAGCCACGGTTGCTTCCTGACATCTCTATGAGCCAAAAGCTTAGATAATGCACAAGCACGGCGAAACTAGCCAGCTAGCCAGAGCAGGCACATGAAAATCAAACATGTGGCCCTTATTTGTGGCACCACATGTGAAGTCATCTGGCTGAATCTCACCGGCATGCCTGCATTTCTGTTTTGAGTCTTGGATCTTAAATGAAAGGTCACAAATTGCTGTATGTTGGCAGCAGCTTTGTCTTTGACACCAAAACAGTCAGCACTGAAACTTACGAGAGTGTGGCTTTCACACATTATAGGAAGGAAGTGTGAAATTACATTTTGCAACATTTTTGCATGCTAAGCTGAGCATTGGTGGCAGCGCACAGGCTCAGCTGCTCAGTGATTTAGACCGAGTTTCAGTTGGACTTCTTGCGGCGTGGCTCGAAAGGATGGCGAGTGTAAAAGCTGGTCAACTGCTTTGGCACAGATAGAAATAAGTCAACTATTTATCACTGCAGGAACAGCTGGCCACCTAAAAACACCAGCAGCAGGTTGACGCTTTAGGAATATTACCAGTTACTTAAAAGAATCACGGAGTGAAATTCTATCTGAAACACGTTGACCAGACAATGTATTGAATGGAATGCGGCGTTCTTCTGTCTGTGTTGTTTCTCACACTGTCCCTCCACTTATTAGCCAGCAAAAATGAACATGCTGACGGGGCTCCTTTTTTTTTTTTTTTTTTGTCTTGCACATCCTTATCAGTGCTGGGTGACATGAGGAGGTCTGGTGTAGTTAGCATTCAGGCAGCTAGTTCCATCAAAAACGCAGTACATGACTAAACACAAACAGACAGGTCATGCAGAGGCCTGAGGCGAGGCCGGAGTGGAATATTATGTCCAGGCGCATCCCAGAGTCGGCCGCCCTCCGTCCTCACAATGATTCGAACGTCATTTCCATGTACTGTTCAAATGCTGGAACAACATACTCACTCACTGTTCTTCACTACTGTGTCACCTTGAAAAAAATAAATAAAATCGGAGAGCTGCTGTGTTCTGAGGGTGCTGCCTCTTTCCTGTCCTGCCCTTGTTGCTAAATGGCTGGTGTACCCGAGTGTCAGCACAACCCTGGTTAATTATTCATTCTCTGGAGGCAGATTTTTTTTTTTTACCTTAATTCTATCTCTGTAGAGAAAAATTCACCTCTCCCTGACCAGTGCAAGTGTCACGCTCAGATGTTTTATGTGCCTCTACAGCTGGTCACTTCAGCAATTACTCTGCGTGGAGGGAATCCGTCATAGTTTTGCTCAGCAGGTGATATGTGCTGCATCTGAAGAAGTCACGTTTCTTCTTTCATTCAAACGCTCTCACTTGAAGCTGACAACATATTTCACAGCTAACAGGGGGAAGAAGAGCAGCATGCGTAACCGCACGACCACAACGACATCTCTTTAAACAATAATGAGAATGTTTCTATTCGAAACGTTACTCCTCATCTGTCGGTTAAGACGAGGAAATGATGTAGTGAGTATAGAATTTACCTCACAATGTCTTTAGATATGCAGATATCATATAAACTTGTTTTTACACAGACAATATCACATATCGGCTCAATCAGCTTCAAAAATAACAGCCTCCCTGGTTGGAAGCATAAGAATTAAGGGGAAACTTCATAATAACCAGCCAGCCAACTTATTTAAATAACTATCCAACGTCTAACCTATGAACGAGAAATTAGCTACACTTGACATCACTGCTGGGCATAACAGGCGCTGCTGTGCAGATATAAAAACGTCACCTCGCAGATCTGAACTCACCCTCCACCATCATATGCTAAGAAGGCAGGTTGCACTGGAAGAACAGGTGCACAGCAACGCCATTCATTTGTATAAGGCTTGAAATGATGCAGAGCTGTAGCTTTGAGCCATCTGAAGTGCATTTTATCTTCATTTCCGCTTAGCACTGCTATGAATGGAAACCTATAGCTGCTGTGAAGGTGTGGAAACAGGTGGAATTATTAAAATAACTGTGTGATTTGCACCGAATGGTCAAAAACCGCTGGGAGGATCTGAATCCTTCATGTGATGAGGAGACTACAGTGACACGGACGCAGCGCTCAGTAACAGGACACTGTTCTTCTTTCTGTTTGGGCTGTACTGCACGTCCTTGCAGCTTTTCCTTCCACTTCCAATGTTTCATAATGTATCACGTTAAGCAACTTCCTGTATCTGAGTTTACTGTTAGCAACTGCCTCCCCTCTTCATAAAAAAATATGTATAATTCTGCACAAAGACAGACAAAGTTCAAGATTTGAGGTTTTGTCAACATGACAAAGTAAGGGTGATGATGGGAGTCATAAAAAAAAAAAAAAAACACCGGATTTCACAGAGGAAGGAGAGCTGAACTTGAGCAACAGGGGCCTGACACACCAATGGAACTTGTAAACAGACTGATGGGGTATTAGCTTATGTGCACTGGTATAAAGAACTCATGAAAGTGTAAAATTCCTGACAAATCTCTCTTTGAGTATCTAAAGCAATCAGGTTTCCCTGTTGTTAGAAGACAATGAGAAGTAGGGGCATTCAAATAAGATGGTTGGTGTTTTGCTTGAAAGGCGAAACTCCTCAATGGCTCAGAAAGCTGTGAGGAGTTCATGGGGAGAGCCTTCATCGGCGGGATGCTCTGACAGATCTAACGCTCTTCACAAGCCGAGCTCACGAGACAACTGAGCCTTACCACGAGCAAAGAGAGAGGGAGAAAACTGAACCGCCGAGCTGAGCGCACACTCGGACAAGTCCAACCAGGAACAGTTCATGTGGTAGTTTTAGAAATGATCCGATTCAAAGCAAAGCCGGCCATTCTCTGCACAAATGTAATTAGGTTAGATAAAATCTGAAATATTTTCGCCTGTCTTGTGAAGAGTCGCATAGCTCAAGTCAGTTAAAAATAGCAAACGCTATTAAAGCTGGGTGGGGTTCAAAAATGTTAAGAATTATCAAGAATGATACCTCGACTGTGTTTCTGGACACCAAATGTTTCAATTATTGTGAGAAAATGAAAATTATGTGGTGGTTTCAACTGTTTAGTTTGACATTTCAGCAAGTTGGCAAAGCACTTTTACAACAACAAAAATGAATCAGCCCTTGCAGATTTCCTCCTCAGGTAAAAAAAATTTAGCACTGAATGACAAGACATCTTTGATCCTTGGTAGTATTTTAACAATTCTGCTCAAATCAAGCCTTTTTCAGACTTATCGGTGTCTCTTTCATAGTAGCATCCTTTCAAATCAGCATTTGAAGTATAAACGCGTGACAAATTTAAGGTCGAGCAAACATAAGGTGCCACCAGAACAGCTTCAGTGCAGTTCAGCAAAGAATCTAAAATCTCCAAGTCTCTGGAGAGCTAACCCCACCCCACCCCCCACCCCCCCTAAAAAAAGACTCCATTTGGTGTTTTGATGATTTTGGTTCCGAATCGGGGTTTTCAATTGGTTTCAGTTCTGGCCACTGGAAAGGCCAATCCCCCTATCCAGTGTGGAGACTTCTGTTGTTGTAATGTTTCCACAGTTTTTCATTGAGGTTTTTCCTTCAACTTGTCACCCGCCTGTAGGAGGCCAAGGAGACAAGCTAATCACAGAGCAGTGTGTAATTAACGTCTGCTTTTATGGCACCGTAACTGAAACAATCCTGCTTCATCCAAGGCCAGGATTAATTACACTATTTGACAAAAGTTGCTATGATTTTCTTTGGATTCTCTTGACGTGTCACTCTATCAGGGGAAAAAAAAAAAAAAACTGTCAACACCAATTTGGATGATATGTAAGCATATATATTTTCTTTTAAAATCTACAAACCACTGAAGAAAAAAAACATTCCAGAATGTTCCACAACAATAAGAAGAGATACGCTGGTAACAAGGGTTGTTCCTTCATAGGCCACTAAACTAGTTTTCATTTCTCTCTCATCTAACACAGCACCACTATGCTATTTATAACATTCTTTCTCAATCCTGGAAGTCAATCAATGAATGTTACAACACGTGACCAACTCAACAAGCTCGTCCCAGACCCGTCCCCGCTGTCCGCCTCACATGTGTCGACGCCGGTCTGGCAGGACCCTTCAGGGAGCATTAGCGGAATGGAACT
This sequence comes from Aulostomus chinensis, assembly GCF_037954235.1. NCBI lineage: Eukaryota > Metazoa > Chordata > Actinopteri > Syngnathiformes > Aulostomidae > Aulostomus > Aulostomus chinensis. The sequence goes on along the minus strand of NC_141340.1, from coordinate 5,840,863 downwards.
CTGCTGATGGCCGATGCTTGGCAGCCCCGCTTAAGTTACCTCCGTTAATGGGACGCAGGCATTTACAGAGCAGGTATTGGTAATATGATCTCCCTGCTGGCTCTCCCCTCAAACTGGAGCTCGTCTATTCTGCAGCTCTGACTGCTACCGAGAGGCTTTGACATGTCCGATCTAATACTAGGCCTGAATCGACGGAAGCGTGCATGTTTGACATTAATCAATCACCCTAAATTTAGGCTTATGGTCACAGCATAAACAAAATGGCCTCATCCTAGAGTTCAATGCTGCAGTGGAATAAAACCAGTGCCCACTGGATACACAAAAATATTAATGTTACAATCTTTATCAAGGGAAAATATGAATTCATCAAGCGTTACACAATCTGAGGTAAAATTCTTACGATGTATTTAGTCACAGGTAGCAGCTCACTGTGCACACAAGAAGTAATTCCAAGCAGGTTAATATATGGACAACTACTCATGTAAAAGAACAGACTTCGACCTACTGTACCCTTTACAGAAGTATCAGCAGTCTGCTTTTGTCGAGAGAGAGTATAGAGCGTCAAAAGTTAGGACTGCTCCCAGAGTCAAGGGCTTTTTGAATGGGTTTACATGCCTGAAGGTCTGTGGTTCACCATAGTTTAAGAGGTATTTCCCCATTTTGTTGGATGACATAAAATACATCGGCGCTGCGCTCGTAAATTTATGTGTCCTCAGGCTGTCGAGGATATCAAACGTCATTAAACTGAGAAACAGAAGAAGCACAAAGGTATCTTGGCAAAACTTTAGCTTTGTACTTCAAAAGACTGCATTAACACTTCCAAAATAATCCCAAAGGAAGTGCTCATTTGTAAATATTATCCGCAAGAAAAACTTGCAAATCCCATTGACAATTGTTTGAGCTTATTTGCAGCAACAATCACAAATCCTGATTAAAAATAAACAAAAATCTCATTAGCTTAAGTTTGGGGGAACTCATGGTAATGCCGAATTCCACGTTGGCCTACATCTCACGCCTCATCCCGGCTCTAAATCCCAATGATATTTAGGGTAACCTGTCACAAGATAGGCCAAGCTACACAGGTCACTCGACCACTGATCAGCGACTGCAAACAAGGCTCCTTGAGTAAGATAAGGAAGTCAACACAATGGAAAGACCGAGTCAGGATTTTCCCAAACCTCCTCGACACAGTGATGAGGAGAACAGTTCAGGAAAACAACACAAAGATGATATGAGAGAGCCGATGCCACCGTCCCTGAAATCCTATCGGCGGTCTTAATGGTCTTACTTTCCCCTCCAGGAGTGCTTGGTGGTGTAGAAACAGGCCAGGTCTTTGTTGTCTTTGACGACGTTCATCTTGTCACAGGACCTGTAACACAGAAGTTAAAAGTTCAACACGGATACAGCGTAGCCAAGCGTTCGGAAAACAAGTGTAAGCTCGTCATTTGAGCATCACTTAAGGGAGAGTATCATAGATTTAAACACAACAAAAGGGGAAGGATTATTTTTCATAACTCCCATGACTTCTGTTTGTCTCGGTCAACATCACAAAAGAAATCTAATAACCGATACTCGGGTATTTCGTCAAGAATGCATCAAGGTCATGTAATGCACATTGCAATATCCTGCCACACACACTTCACACAGTCATTCAACATTTTGCAACTCAACGGAAGAGACTCCCACCACATTCCCCTGGCTACACAATACAGAGAACACCAAGATTATCCAACAACAGCTAAGAGCCATGGCAAGCTCACAGCACATGATATCCACACCCTCCCCTTCATGTGTATACTCTCTCACACGCGCACACGCACACACATGTCCGAGGGTTAGCAACAAACCACAGAAACGCAACCTTTTCAGCCAAAAATGCCGGGAGGTGAGGGTCTTCCATTCCATGCTTAGATCGTAGTGACGGACAACAACACAGCAGAGCACCAGCTGATTGAGTGTCTGAACACACAGCGGTGCACAGCCTCTGAGGCCTATTGATCACCTTTAGGTAAACAGAGCTAAGTAAGGTTGTGTCTTGATCTAATTTGAATCAAAAAATCAAGGGATGCAAGGTCCTGGGACGATGCTGATACCATTAAAAATGTGGCTGATATCTATGGGTTTGTTGGTCAGCGTCAGCATCTTTTCTTTTCTTTTGCCCTTTATCACAACATATTCGGGGACCAACTAAGACCAAAATGCCACTACATAAAGGCTGCAGTGTTTGGTGAAATTTGAAATCACAACGTGGTCTACAGCCATTTTCTCCTCATAGGGAGTTGCTAAATTCATTAAGGGCAAGCTGTGCTTCTAAAACCAATTGAAGTGAACTAGTCCGGTGCTACAGGAGTCCATCATATTCCACAGACATAAGACGCTGTCTTTGCTGGATACAGATCCCCCCACAAAACCGCACCATAGACAGTTTTACAGGGTCTTCAACGTAAATGAAAAGAAGTCAAAAGATGGCATTCCCTCTGATGCTGCGACTGCAATGTCATTCAAAATAATCACAAATGGATATTTATCAAAACCATGCAACTCTGAACAGTGCTTATAAATAACCTTTTCACATCGACACACAACTGCCATCTGTGAGTTCCTTCTAAATTGCAGATGGCGGATGGTAGTCAACCAGGCCAATGTCGCCCGGTACAAACGTGGCCAATATATCTGCGTTTTTTTCTTTCACTAAACTGGACAAAGGACAAGCTAGAATTTTTTTCCCCCGTCACCACATCTGAAGGATTCCCTTATTCTTCTTCTTCTCCTCATCTATTAACTGTACAAAACAAAGCGCTTTAAATAAATTCCTGCTGCAGACCAAAGACAAACCAGACAACAGTGGAGTAAATGAGGGGAATAACTGCCTCTCTTATCCTTAGTGCATAAATTGGCTGCACCGTGACAAGGAGAACCTGTGTCAGCACTCCGCCAGGATCCTGGAAAAAAAAAAAAAATCTGACTCCAGTTTTCCTTCCTCTTCATTTTTGTGAGGCAGGGAGCAGTAAAATAAGGCCTGGCTGTGGAACACAACATTCACCGGGGTGACAACTGTCTGGAGTTCCACAGAAAGGCAGGCCCACATATACAGTTTCTACTCAGTGAGAATTGATGAGAGTTAAGAGTCAAATCATGTATTGTTTACAGCAGGATGCCTGTGCTAGAAGTACAATAAACAATAAAAAAGTTTTCCAACTGCTGTTTCTTTTCTTCTTTTTTTTTTTTTAATGTCTTCAACAGGCATTAATGGAGCTGCATAATTTATCGGATCCAACGCAGGGGGCTGATGGAAAGCACAACAGGAGATGTTCGCAGCAAGCAGTGCACAGCATGTCCTTCGCTGCTGCAGAGGGCTGTGCAGGCTTCAAACTACGGCACTGTGATTTGCGCTGTTGATGAATGTTTAAAAAAAAAAAAAAAAACAAGGCAGACACCAGCACTGAATCACGTGATCATCCCTCCCAGCTCTTCCTGTCTGTATCCAGATCGATAGTAAATTAACCATGAGCTTTCCTTGACAGAAATAAGCGAGGTAAATAGATAGTAATACAGTTGAAGCGCTGCCCAGAGGAAAGCACACAACATTCACATGATAACTCGTTTCCAGACAGGTCTCACAAGTTTACAGGAGCTTTAACAAATATGGGTTTTGATCACTGCTGCAAGTGTCACTGTCAATGATCAGAGCCTGTTTTGAAGCAGAATAATAACCAGTAGCACTGGTATTAGCGCTGAAGCAAACCTTTAAATGGAGCTAGCAGCGTCGCGACAACTGGGTAACTTCAGTAGGACTACAGGTTACTCATGCCAAGGAACGTAGTAGGTTGAGTAACTCAATACTGTGCCAACAGATTTGTCTACTACAACTAACAGACTTCTCTCAACCTTGTTTCTCACAGTTGAGAGAAAGCATAGAGTCACCCTTTATCATATTCAAAAGTATAAACTTTTAAGTAACAGAATAACTTTATTAGCTTCAATGAAGGTCCAAGGGTCACACCATCATGTGCTGTGACATCAGTGACTGCAACCCCCCTTTTCCAAACATGTGCAGTAGCTATTATGAACTGACAATAAGCTCAAAGTAATTTGAGGAGCATAATAAAAACGTTTGAACGTGACAATGTCTTTAAAAGGCTTAACATCAGCCGTGCACTAAGGAGCGACTGATGGTTTTTGTATAGGATTTATTCTTGAAACAACTATTCTGCAGCGATATTACACGAAGCAATCCCTCAACAGACAGGAACTTTCATCTCTCTTTGGCTTCCAGGGTGGGTGTATTTAGACAGCATTAATCATGAACCAAACATGGCTTACGGCGACTCCTAAGTCAATTCGGGGATGTGCGTTGGCTCTCGATGTGTCAAGTAAATCCACCATGAGCAGCATTAACGTTACCTGGCTCTCAAGCAGCTAACTTAACAAAAACTCAACACAGCGGGCCGAATGGGGTAACTAACAATACCTAGCCAACAACAGGCACGACAGCACCGTTTTTCGCGCTGTCGACATCATTTTTCCCACCAAAGTAGAAAAACAGATGGCCCAGACACCTCGGTTGGCAGCGTTTGTTTGTCAAAAGCTCAACGGGGGCTGTGGCAGGCTCCTATTAGGTTAGCGACAGCTAGCTAGCTAGCTAGCGGCTAACTAGCTCATCACTCTGGTTTTGTAGAGGAGCTAGCTAGTCGCATTAGCAGCGGGGTTCAATCAGGCAAACACGGGGAAGATGGCTAGAAGAGAGTGGCAGGTGATAAAGGAAGCATTTACCTGTAAACTCACAAATGGATAGTATTCGTAGCCGTCCCTCGGCCCCCCACCCTCCTCTGACTGCAGTCGGTGCTTCTCAGTTTTCCCACTCTGATGCTGAAGATGCTCCGTTACGCCGTATCCCCCCCCACACAGGGCTCAGGACGCTGCCATATTCCTGATACCAAAAGTGTACTACCGCGCATGCGTGAGGCCTGCCTGTCATGCGGCGGTCAGCTGATTGGTTTGTCAGAGCGCGGAATTATGGAGGTAGCTGATCCGAGATCAGTGTTTCCTCTTCTTTTTTTCTGTGCTCGTATTGATGGATACAGTAGAAACTGACCGCCAAGCAGTGTATTACGTGTATGTGGCTCATAAGTTTCTGATTAGGATACTTGGAAATTTATTTTGAGTTGAACAATCAAGTAAATGAATGAACGAAGACTGAGATGGAGGAGATATATTTCCGATCGTTGCCTCTTGAAGCTTAGAAGATGAAAGATCCCACAAGGCCCCGCTCTGATCCGATCACAAGAGGACAGCAGGCGGTTTATTTTCAAGCAGCACAGATGTGTATATCACTCACGAATTTATTTATTTATTACTGTAAAGACCAAAAACACAAACTTTCAATTTCAATACTGCCATTTTAAATTCTATTCAAGGAAATACATGGTTGTTCGGATGGTCTGGCTGGGTCGTTGTTTGTTTAAACTGACTGTAGAGTGATCGACTTGGGTGATCTCGATTGGTTTTAAGTAAAAGAGAGCACTGTTGTCTTTTGTTTCCGCGTATCAATACTTGTACCAGCTGTACAGTTGGGGTACGATGTATTGGATTAGTGCGCCCTCTAGGGACGATGTCCTACTAATGCAACGATAACTCAGTTGAATCAAATAAAACATTTCTGCAACGCTCATGATGTTTGCACCAGAGGCTCGACATCACATGAACACTGAGGGGGGGAGGGGGGGGGGACTGTATACACATGCGTCCACATTCAAACACACTCCCACAAACACACAAAGACACTTTAAAAGGTGATTTAACAGTAATCACAATAATAAACATTATTCACCATGGCTTTTGCGACAACAAAAATCTCAAAATTGTTTATTTTTGATGGAATGTGTCAGCAATTTGTCAAATAGTTTAAAAAAACTCAATAACTGCTATTACAGATCCTCCTAGGTTTTAATTTCTTTGACATTTCGGTCAAGTTTGGCTCAACTGCAGATAGGACATAAAATTTGATTCTGTCACAATGCTTTCGGCTAAAAATCCTACGTTCTATCTGTTATGATAAAAAAACAACAGCATCATATCATAGGTCATATGGATATATGGAATCCTGAGAAAACTCATAACCATCCTCTACAACCTGCAACCCGCAGTTGCTACATTTAGCATCAAATTGTAAGTGACTCACCGTGATTGCAGGTAAAGGGGAAACATCTTGGCCTCCCTGAACGACTGATATGTCACGGTGAACTTGAACGGAGCAAAAGTGAGTGGTCACGTTATAAAACATCTGATTTTGTGACCAACCATGCGCTGCCCGTTAGCCCTAATTCAATTACAGACATGGGGGGGGGGGGGGGGGGTTTCCTTCTAATTTCTTGGGATTCTCAATTGAAACCGACGGTGAGGTCCTTTAAGTCCCAGTGACAGAGGCAATGAAGAGGATGCGAGACAATTTTTAAGAAAGTTTTATTTTGTTCAGGGGGCATCAAATGAGTTCAGCTGATGAAGTTTACACATTGTGTCCCGTCTGATTAAGAGATAGTTATAGTTGTATGAATGTTTTGCAAATGGCCTATTTTATTTAAATCTTTCAGATTTTCGGTAGGTATGGGTGATGAATTAGATGTTAGCACTGTAGAGGATGTGCTGCTCCAAGTGTGAGTTCTTGAGTCAAGGGGTCTGAGGGTCCACTCTCTGTAACTGATTGAGACAGAGAAATAAAGACAGTCAGAAATCCATCACAGGCCATGCGAACCACCGGCTCAGCGCTAATTCATACAGAGAGTATTTGCAGTTCCAGAGGAAACCAAGATGCAGTCAAAATTGAGCCAGGTTGTTAAATATGACGTGTCGTTCTCCCAGCAGTGTGATTATCATATCCAAAATTTGAGATGTACATTTTTTTTCAATGGAAAAATTAAAGTCTCACGCAGCTAAATAGCGCCATCTGCTGCATACACATAAGCACAGTATATATCTATAGTTGAGTGATGCTAAACCCATTTTGTACATTTTCAGATTGTTGACGTTTTAGTTTTCACTTAATTCCAGATGAATTCTATGTGACTATATAGTCATATGGTTACAGGTGAATTCATGACTTGTTTTTTCTTTCCAGAGTAAGTTAGTTCATGATTGAATTGATTTATTCATTCAAGATTGAGTTTCCCTCTGGGATCAATAAAGTATCTATCTATCTATCTATCTATCTATCTATCTATCTATCTATCTATCTATCTATCTATCTATCTATCCATCTATCTATCTATCTATCTATCTATCTATCTATCTATCTATCTATCTATCTATCCATCTATCTATCTATCTATCTATCTATCTATCTATCTATCTATCTATCTATCTTTCTATCTATCTATCTATCATGATTCGGAGTAAAAATGTGAACTTGTCAGCGAGCAGTTCTAATTTAGGATCAAAATGTCTGACTTTGTTAAAGAAATAATGGGACTGATGTTGTAAACAGCAACATATCAGTAAACAGCATTATGTAAGTATAATCTAGCATTGACACCTGTGCTAAAGAAATGTAGCTTAAACTTATCTGAATATAGAAACGACCATTCCAAGACTTTATAAGTCAACCAAGAACGATGTAGCCCCAGCATATTTTTTGTACAAAGGATCATTGGTTCAATCGCATGTTTCATGTTTTATGAGTGTGTGTTTCCTATTCAACGAAGCACGACATAATTTCACTAAGACAATAAAAACACCACGATATGAGCACACAAATTTAAAAAACTAACTACAAATGCACTGCGTATGTATCGTTACATATATCAACACACCTTATAAAGAAGAGAACATGAAATAAGTTTTAAAAAATGTATGCATAGATTTGGAGTTTCCTTGTTTTACGTAGCTTCCCTGAACGCACCACAAGTAACCAAGGCAATGACGCTATTCTCCGTTACCAAGGCATTCTTACGGCAAACACAAGCTGGATTGCTAGGCTAGCCAATCTGCTAGATAATCTTATAGCTATGATATAACCCTCTTTAACCTTTTGATCAAGTTTAATTTAAAGTACAAGATAACTTAGCACAATAAAACTCTAACACACAGCAGTTAGTTTACAAGTGGTCATCTACGTGGCCTAAAACAGAGGCCGAAGCACCCGTTAGTCCTCTTGATCTGCTCAGTCTACAAGCTAGCTAACTCAGTAGCGTTAGCTCCACAGCCACCATGGTAAGTAACCCTTGCTAGCTGATGATGTTAATGGGCAGCAAGGCCACCTGTTTGCTTCTAGAAGTTAGCATCCTAAACGTACAGCGTTAGCATTGCCTTCTAAATATGGGGCTCGACCTCGAAGATGTTGGCGAACATTATCATGGAGAAAAACCTGGAGAGAACAGGCCCTGTCACCGGGAAATCATAATGAAGTTAGCTAGTCGCTCCTCTGTCCCTGTATATCTGTTATTTTAGTGTCAACTACGTGTTAAATGTGTCTCATTTTGTCCCCTGCTAGGCTGAATTTGGGTGTAATGAACATCATCAGAACGAAGTCATCAATTACATGCGATTTGCACGATCGCAGCGAGTGTTGAGACTCAAGACTGTGGATTCATGCTTTGAAGAGCTTAAAGACAGCAGGTAAATGACCACCCACGACATCCATAGTCTATTCAAGGGAATTATAAAGAGACAGTAGAGGGACTTGAGGTTCAGGTGAATGTATAGTGTGTTTGCGTTGAAGGCTGGTGGAGGAAACCTTCACGGTGGACGAGGTGAGGGATATGCTGGATGGGCTGCAGGCGGTGGTGCGTGGTGAGGTGGAGATGGAGCTCATCAACACAGCCCACACCAATGTGCTGCTGCTCAGACAGCTCTTCGCCCAGGCTGAAAAGTTTTACCTCCGACTGCAGACCGATATCTCAGAGCTGGAGAACAGGTGAGGAGGGAATGATCCAGACTCAGGCTTCCGAGAAACAGACTAAAACAAAAATCTCCCGCTATCATTTGGTAAGAAGGGATGTAATCAAGCTGATGCCCTCTGCAGTAGAAACACACGCACACACAAGACTTCGGAAAGAAAATAAAGATTTTTTGGGTTCTAATGAAATGACAATAGTGTATCATGACTTTGCCTTGAAAACATTTTCATTTTTTGCACCAGAAATTGTGAAAAAGAGAACTAGTTACCTCTTAAAATGCAACATCCATTGAAAAAAAGGCTCCACTTTCTCTAGAGGCCCACTCTCCTGCTCTACATGCAAAAGGATGGTTGTTAAACCACATGCACTCATAGGTTCTGAATTTAACCCTGTTTCTGTTACAGTGGTTAATATGAAACCATAGCTTCTGCCATCCTTTCACCACATTTGAGGGTCAGTTGACTTAAAAAAAAAAAAGGCTATTGAACCATGCTAACATTTGAGCCAACTGATAAAAGTGAGTGGAGTAACTGACGGTACGAGATATCAATGTCTAATCAGAAGTGGAAGAAGCTTCACAGCGTGTCTTCTTAAACACGTCGCTTCTCAATCATGAAATGTTCTTATATATCATATTTTTAATCCTCAGTTGAGTCTTAAAGGCAGGAAGGAGAGCCTGATGACTCTTGAGTTGCTGCTATGTCACAAGCTCAAACATCATTCAGGGCTGGCGGGTAAATGTGGCACAAGTAGCAGAACGACAAGATAAAATCACATTAATCACAATGCACTCTGCACCGTTGGCCTTTTGGCAGGAAATGTAAAGGCTTGTAAGCACAACTGTAGTGAGCTACTATAATAGAGCCACAATGGAGGAAGATTAGATTTACTGAAAATTCAGAATGAATGATTGATGGGAATTTGATTAGTCAATAGAAATATCAAAACTTTAACCATGAAAACTGCTGTGATAAACAAAACTGAATGTCAAAGTTAGTCTTGGTTCATTGGTTCATGAGATGGAGGAATCAAGAGAGTTCACTACCTTTACATCATCTGATGATGCCATAATGGATGTAGTAGCCCATATTTGCCTTGTTGACTTTAAAATGGTTATTATTCTGAAGGAGAGTCTTTTGTTTTGTTTTGCTGCTACAAAATGGAGAGTAAAGATGAGCGAAAACAACATGAGACTATCAGTGGCAGCTATCGGCTAAAAGATTATTTTGACATTGGCATCGATATCAGCCCAGAATTTCATAATCGGTTAAAGATAACTCTACATGTGACAGGAAAAAGTCTTCAGACTGACACAAACTCATTTTGTTAACCAGTTTGATCCTTGTAAAGCATTCTGTACATTAGACTAGAGTCACTTGTCTGTGATATTCAGATAAACCTCACCTAAGTTGTGACCTCTGTTACCTCTCACTTTCTTAAAACACTTTACATGTTTTTGCAAAAAAAAAAAAAAGTTCTGTTGTTTGTAATGCAAAAGTGGGTGGCTAAATAAACCCTTGAAGCTGTATTCTGTAGGGTTCAGCCCTACGTGACTGACACGGTGTCTAAAACAAAGAGTACGCCCCGTGTGTGAGTCTACGTGCCTTCGGCTGCTTTTTAAAACCACATTTCAGGCTTTTCAGGGAGCTCTTGAGTTCACCACAAGCATGTAGGGAGATAATAAGAGCTGAACTGCCATCAAAAACAAGGGTGTTTATTCTCGCTGCCAAACACACGTAACAGCTGCATAGCACAGTGACCGAGATGCCAAAAAACCCCATCAGCATTAAAGCAAAGTGTCAACAGTTGTGTTAGGTGATGGTGCAGCTTATCAGTTTCCCCCTCTGCAGTAATTCTGATTAAAAGATTAAATCAACCTAAAAAATTGTTGATTTTTTTTTTAAGAGCATAGTGATTCATATGAACATTGCTGAGCCCCTTGAGGTGAGCTAAGATAAAATATAATAGCGAGACTATCTGGTACTCAACAGACACATTCTTGCGCTACCAGAAATTTGAATAAATATGTAAGTATTTTTGCATTGAGGGGCTCCCTGTTTTTCATGCCTCTGTTCTTTTTCTTGCTCTTTTTTTAACTTCTCTACAGAGAGCTGTTGGAACAAGTGGCTGAATTTGAGAAGACTGACTTTAAAACTGATAAGGTGAGTCGACGATACCCTCGACCTTAACACGTAGTCGATCATGTCAAGGAAGAACTATTCACACCCGCAAAGAATTCAGCGCCCAGAGAACTGCGCACGTCACGGCTGTCTGGCTTTTACACCTAGCCGTGCAGTTCAGAAGAAGAGATCAGCGATGATGAGGTATTTGGATTGAAAAACAAATCAGTGTTGTAGTCCCCATCGTTTCAATGAGGTTTGGCGGTTCACTCAGAAGCTGCCGTGTGTGACCAGATGGCTAGAAAAAGTGGGAATGCGATGAAGGCCGCGTGTTGGATGGCGTTTTAATGTTCAGCCGCTGGTAGATGAAAAGCCCTCAAGCTTTTCTTCACCTTCACAGTTGCTTTTGTGACAACATGATTGAAATATCTTCACAGCGACTGTTACAGTCACTTCCTGAGAGCCTCCTTGACACCTGGAGGCCTGTTACCATGGTAACTTGAGCAAACTTCACACTGATTTCCCCTTTGGTGGGGTGGGGTCTACAAGAACAACATACAAGAACAGTACAAAGATAAATTCAAACAAGACAAAAGTACTCGAATCAACAATAAATGCAGGTATCGCTCCCCTCCGTCTCAGCACTACTGCTGTGTTGCATTGTGGGAATGTTTTATCAGTGTAGTGTCGTTGCTTACGTACTTAAACATTCCGCCAGTATTGGTATACACAACATTATCATTTCCATAAAATAGGAGCTGTGCCATCATCCCTTTATTTCCTTTGTTCCCAGATTAACCAAGAACCAAGCAAACCTAAGTTAGCGCCGCTGAATGAGGGTGGAGTCTCTGAACTTCTCAACAAGGTAAAGAGATCTACTAGAACACATGTTGACTGAGTCTTCATTGAACTCGTGTCACACTCACATTCTCCTCTAAATACCTCAGGAAATAGCAAGATTACAGGAAGAAAATGATAAACTCAGAACCAGACTGCGCACACTAGAAACCCAGGTACAGATTAGCATTCCTGCTTTGATTGACTGATTTTTCTCCATCCTTCCAGTAATTGATGTTACTTACTCTAAATTCTTTTGAATGACACCAGGCAATGAGTGCACTAGATGAGAAAACCAAGGCCGAGAGAGCTCTGAAAGACCTCCAGAGGGTACAAGGGGAACAGCAGGTACTGTGCCGCATTTGACTCTCTCACCATCGGGTGTGTCGCTCTGTTTCCTTTCCATTTGAAAGGAAACCAATTATGCTCATCGACAACTCTACATTATTTTTCCGCTTGATTTTTTGACAGTCAGCAGGATTACATAGAACCTTGTTGAAAACAGAACGTTTTTTTTTTAAACATTCCAAGGTACGTTTGCCAGGAAATGTTCCGTGAACCTTTTTCAAAACAAAGTCAAACTCTATGTCACGTATGATGGTTTCAGTCACAGAGTTGCATATTTTGGAAGATGTTCGATTGCATTGATGCAAATATGCAATTGCCAAGTGCGAGTTTAGTTTATTTTATGCTGGCATCATCAATTAATCCTGTCTTAAACAAGCGCCTGTCTCTTTGAAGAGCCCACCTCCTTCTGATTGGCTGACGTATGGAAGCCTGTGGAGGGGCAGCACCCCTGTAGAGCTGAACCTGACATCCCTGACATTCTGACATCAGCCAAACGCAAATTTAGAAGAATATATAAAGAAAGCTGACGTCGTTTTCCGCCGCAGCAACTCATGCGTGTGTGAACTGCCGCTGTAGGAACTGAAGAATCCAAATTTCACTTCAGAACTTTGCGACAGTGTGTTTCTCTTCTGCCTCTCTTACACTGTCATCAATTTTGCGAGCCTGGAATTTGTATCGCGACTGCAGGCATCACCAGATAATTACATCATCTCACAAATATAAATAAAATAGAATTAGTTTACTTTTTATGTTCTTGTCACATTCGTTTACTTCAATATTTGAAACTTCTGTCCCCATAAATGCCCAAAGGAAGTGTAACATTATGGACAGAAAAAATTAGGAAGCATAATCGCTCCCCTTCATTTCTTATTTTTTTTCAAACCTCTACATTTTTCATTTTCATGTGAACAGTCACTTTTATGTGTTTGTTAACTGCTAACTGGGACCTCTGCTGGTACGTATCTGCTTCGATGTTGCTCTCGTGTGTCGGCGTGATCAGTGACGAGTGCGTAGACTCCGTAGGAGGCTTAGTTATCAAGCTAACGCGAGTGTGTCGATCCCTCGAAGCTAACTGCTCACACCCAGGAGATCAACAGTCTGGAGGACACGGTCGCAGCTCTGAAGGAGGACTATGAAAGGTCTCTGAGCATCAACGCTGCTTCCCAGAAGGATCTTCAGGAGAACCTGATCTCGGCCAAACATGAGCTTCTGAGAGTGCAGGAGCAGCTGGCCTTGGCAGAGAAGGTGCGTTGCCATCTTTTCATCCTGCGACCCTACACCAACAACAGGAAAGTTACTGAGATGTGTTAAGATCTTTTTGTGAGTGTGTTTTTTTATGTTTTTGTTTCTTTGCAGGAATTGGAGAAAAAATTCCAGCAAACTGCCGCCTACCGCAACATGAAGGAGATCCTAACTAAGAAGAATGAGCAGATCAAAGATATTCGAAAACGACTGCAGAGGTGAGCGTTCCTCCCAAAACGAGACTCACAGTCTTCACAGGAACCAGGCGCCAAGTTCTTCTCCTGATCAGACTTGGGAAGGATCTGGTTGACCTACAAGAAGGAGTGCATCCAAGTGTTGCCACCAGGTGGCACTATAAAAAAAACCTGCCCCCAGAGCCGTAAATAGAGAGAGTTTGGCAAACTCTAACCGTGGGCGCCATGTTTGCTACCAACACCAGATGAATCTACAACGCAACTATGTGGGGCAGATATGCTGTGTTGATATGAATCGCTCATCTTCACCATTAATAAGCCCATAAATGTCATTGTCAACTTCGGTCATTATGTAAAAGGCCCTCACTTGAATAACCCAGCATCTATAAATATCATAAATGAGCCTGTAAAATGCATTGTAGCCCAGTCGCTCAATCAACCACAAAGCTGTTTAACGCCTCCTTAGTCTCCCGTGTTCATCCATCGCCAAAAAAAGATTCACTTTAAAAAATGATGACTCAGTTATAGTTCAAATTAACCTAGTTTTAGTCATACTGTTACTTATTGTTAGTGTTATCCTTAGTATTGTCATTATTAACTCGCATAAACCCTTCCCAAGACGATGTGTGATTCCGATTCAAAAAATATCTCCATAGGCTAACCCTCCCAAGAAAACCACGCAGTTGGATCAACTGATAACGCATTCAGATTTATAGATTCAAGACAGCGCAGGTTTTGATTGTTTTGCAGGGGAAAACATGGTGCAGTGATATTCTCAGCCAGTGTGATATACAAACAGATCAAGCTTGTTTTCTATAGCCTGCTTATGAGCACAGATAAATACGCTTGGCTTCCTACATCGACATTATTTACACACACACACACACTTGTTTTCACAGTATGAAGCATCCGACTTGCAGTTGGTGATTGAGATAAGATAAGTTGAATTCAAGTCATGACGGTAGCTCCGAGTTTCCGAAGCATTTACTGGATGACTAGCTCGCTAGCTTAAGGCTATCATAAAGCTTGGCCACCTTAATTCAGCATTCATTTCTGAAGCGGTGTTGGGAGTTTTTGAGAGCACCATATGAATCAGTGATGACGTGACTTGATTTTTCCAATGTAAATTCTTGACAAAAGTCAAAAGATGGAAGTTAACGTGCACCTCCCGCGACAGGGAGAAATCATTTGGTGTCCCGTGTTTTCTCCCAGCCTTCAGCTCCCATAACCTCCTCTGTTTTTTAAACTGCGCAGTTTGGCATTTTTTGGTGGAAGTTGATTGTTGATCATTTATTAAAGCTGAAATTTGATCTCTGATATTCACTTTGCTTTGCGCATCATTGGATAAATACCGGTTAATGGTAGCGATCATGGCGCCCATAAAACACGTGACCGCCTCTGAACCAATCCCGTGACAGAACTGATGTGCACGTTGGAACCTCGAGTTGGCCGAACTCTCTCTCTCTCTCTCTCTGTATGGCTCTGCCCACCCAAAATGTTATGGATTCTCCTTTAGCACCACCTTTGGTGAAAGTCAGCTTTGTAGTTTTTGCAAAATGCGTGAAGGGGGATTATTGCTCCATTTGGTTCTGTTCTAACTTCAGATTTGTGTCTGTTGCAGATACGAACCCAATGAATGAGTTCCGCCAGAAGATCTGCTCAAACAGACGTCCAGGTACTGAGACAGGACCAACGTGTACGACTGGGGTTTGGACAAGGAACCAAAGGACAGACAAAAAAAAAGCACCTTCATGAGGATTTGTTTATTCACACTTTATCTGGCATCTTCGGTAGTTTGGTTTGATGTTAGGAGGAGGGGAGGTTACACGCAACCGGAGTAGTGATCAATAGAAGCCTTCTTCAGCTCTCGTACAGTAGCTAGCAGACGCCCCTCTCTGCCCTATGCAAAGACTTCACCGTCCCCGTTTGAAGAGGCCTTGTCTGTCTGCTGAATTGGAAAAATACTGGCTGCCTGAAGCTTTGTCCCAGGTTATTGATTATTGCTATTCCACTGATCAGTCATAATTTTAGTCATTTTAGTCTCCAGTACGTTATTGCATTCAGCATTAATCTGATTTTCGTGAACCACTTCAAAATCATGTTTCAGTTTTGCTTTAATTTGCTACCCAAACTATTCTACTACTATTCTCACCAAGTTATTTGCGGTAATCTGACTTTCTGTGAAAGTGTGATTATTGAAAATAAATCAGTTGCGTATTTAATGACAGGAATCATTGTCTAGAACACTTTCCCGACTCCCACAAACAAAGGGCATAGAATATTTTTGTCTGGAAAATGTAACTGCGTATGTTTCGTGCTACTGTGGGTGATGGAGTGTAAGAGGAATTTCAAAACAAATAAATATATACATGATGTTCATGAAGTTATGCTCTCGTAGAGTGAGTTCGATGATGCATCTAACATGTACGACGCTAGGTGTGTGTATCGTGCAAAGTATGAGCTAATAAAAGCTGTCTCCAAGTAAACACAGGGTCATTGTGAGAAGGCGCAGTCAGCAAAGTTGGTCACCATTTCATGCAAATTGAAGATACAATTGAAATTAATTTCATAAATAAATATGACTGAAAACCTGTGGGGGGGGGCAGGTTTGTATTCTGGCATACGCTTACACAAACACACACACACAGAAAGTTAAAGGAGGAGGCTGAATTACAGAAATATTCATCTGAAGAATCATAACATCATCACCTTCATTTAGATACCTTTGTAGTTTCATGAAAAAAACTTTCCCTTTCTCTCCAGAATTGCGTCGTGTGGAGTTATCAGACAGGACCCTCACAGAGCGAGGAGCCACGGTCGCTTGCTCATCAGAAACTTCACTGCGGTGTTTAGATTTATTTATAAACCGGCACATCTCAGGAATCGGGCTGCACGGTGGTGCAGTGGTCAGCACTGTGGCCTCACAGCAAGAAGGTTCTGGGTTCGAGCCCCGGCTCCAGCACAGGATCTTTCTGTGTGGAGTCTCCATGTTCTCCCTGTTCCTGTGTGGGTTCTCTCTGGTACTCCAGCTTCCTCCCACAGTCCAAAGACATCAAGAGGGGACGAGGCTGATTGATACTCTAAATTGACTGTAGGTGTGACTGTGAGTGTGAATGGTTGTTCGTCTCTGTATGTTGGCCCTGTGATGGACTGGCGACCTGTCCAGGGTGAACCCTGCCTCTCGCCCGAAGACGCTGGGATAGGCTCCAGCCCCCCCGAGAGCCTTACTAGTAAGGAATAAGCGGAAGACGACGATGATGGATGGATGGATCTCAGGAATCTCCAGAGCACCGTGATAGTGTAATAACTTTGCCTCAAACGTCCACTGAGACCCTCTGATGACCTTAAAATATTACGCTGGATGAAGGGTCAAGATCCCCGACGAGCAGACTTCCTGGAGCCGTACGGCCCGTAACCTGTTATTTTGAGCTTCTTCCGATGAGTCAAACCAGATGAAGGATCTTTTTTGGGGGGCGCTGCATTCATTTGGAGCGGAATTGCTGTTACGACACTGTCGATTGGTTCAGGGCAGCAAAATGCTGAATCATAGAGATGGAGTGTTCAGATCAGCCACTGCTGCGCGTAGTCGCGCGCGCCGTTCTAGCAATTTGAAGTGGCAGCAATTTCACATTAAAAACTGCGCCTTGCTCTAATTCTAATATCATGTATGTGTTGTGTATTTATGACAGTGAATCGACATGTGCGTGAGAGCAGCTGCTGTGGGAAGCTCAGCAGTATTTCAGACACAAATGCAAATGAGCAACAGTTAGTCAGGTCTATCGTTGCGCGAAATAAATCACAACCGGTGGGTACGCAGGAAGTGGTGACTGGTCTCAGCACTCAATCCTGCTCACGCTGAAAGCGACACCAGTGACAGTGCTTTCCCACAGTATGCGTTTTAACTACTGTTGTAACGCACGCCAGAGCGGTGTACCCATTCTTCGCTGCTTCCTGCGCACTGGCGAGGCATCAAAGGGGTTTTCTCAGTTTCACGAATGCGACACGAAGGTCTGTTGTTCTTCAGAACCGTCCAGTTTTGCTTGTGAGAAATGACGTACGTTTCAAAAGGGCTTCTGAGTATAAAGTCATCTCATGGGTGCTGTTTTAGGAAAACATTGCAAAAGTTACTGCCTTCTTGGTTTTGGCGTTTTCTTACTTAAAGTGTACCAAAAACGCACGCACACACACACACACACACACACACACACACACACACACACACGAACTTAGAAAAAATAAAGAAACATAATGATATGATTGACATCTCAGTGGCTGCAGCTTTTTTTGTTTCTTTGTTTTTTGGATAGATCTCATTTGTTTATAATGTACATTCATACCTTTTGTATTACCTCTGTGAACGGCCCAAGTGAAAGAACCAAGCCAGGCTGACGGGTTGATGAGTGACCGGACTGACGTACTACAAAGTATTTAGCCGGCGAAGAAACACTCTGTCTTTCTCTTTTCTCTAGCTGTGAGAACGTTAACCTGGATCGACCTGGAATACTTAAGAAGTACAAGGATTTATTCATGAAAGTTTGATTCAAAGAAACCAAAGTTTCGATCTCCTAAGCCGTATGAGTTGGTCTGTCTATCTCCGCTCTTTTCGATTGCTTTATGTGTCTGAGAATCGACTCAGATTTGGCTCAAATGTCCACTGGGACTTGAGGATGAACTGAAAAAGATGGCAGCGATCAAAGGTCGCCGTCGCCTCACCCGTGTGTGACATCTGTTCCATTCTTAGCAGCATGATATTTATGAAATATCTTGAGGGACTGTTGACAAATTCACCACAAACATCTGCTGGGACGTGAGGATGAGCTGATGGGGGGGGGGGGGGTCAAAGGTCACTTTCACCTCGAATGAACACCATATCTCAGGAAAAACCTTGAGGAAATGTTTTCAAATACAGTACAAAAATGGTCAAAGGTCAATGTTTACCAAAGCGAACTCAGCCAATCTCAACGTAAGCGCGCGTGGATCTGCTGGGTTGGGTGAATTTCAGCCTCAAAAATCTTGCCGAAACGTAAACAAACACCACTGAAAACGTGACTTCTGTCCATGCGCAGGCAATAAAGACACTGCGAAATGTCTCTGCCTTTACTTCATCTGTTGCCAACAAGACGCATCTTTGCGAGACAGAGGGGAATGACCTGAATAAAGGGTTACATGCACACCTACGTGAAACCTGTTTATTTTATTCAGTGCCATTTGATTTTTGTTCATTTCTAAAAGAAATCTACCTTTGATATACAATAAGTATGTCGTATCCTCCTTTTACGCAGACATGAACACAGTCCTTCACTGCTTGGTGGTGGTGCGTGAGTGAAAGCTTTCGGTCTGCCACGCTCCTCAGCACCTTGTTCCGGGAAGGAACAACTCATCTGATCATTACACAGCTGTTTCCCTGGGCCCTGCTTCAGTGCAAACTGAGAAACGCAAACACAAACCTTCTGCTACGTGCATTTAATGCACGTTAAGACAGAAAATCTCCATGACAGGTTGGGAAGTGAAACTGAAGGTAGCTGTTCAGCTATAGAGGACAGGCTGTCAAGTGGTAAAAATAAAAAAAAAAACAGGCCCTTGTGGGAGAACCACCCAATCACAGGAAAAACCAGAAGACTAAAAACACGTCCTTTGACTCATTGCGAGCTTCGTTCCACCTCATTCATGTAAATATCTATCAATTCCTTTCGGTGTTTTTGTTGGGGGGGGGCGGGGGTTCATAAATATATGAGCGTGTTTTGTTATTGAGTGGAGACTTTTGTCGTTCCGTTCATTTACTTTTACACCAACGCTGGTATCCAGTATCCCTGGACAGGACTCGTGGTCCCGGTGGGAGCTCATGTATGTCTTCCTGGTGTATCCTGAGTCCTCGTTTGACCACATATGGGGGACATCCAGAAAACTCAAGTCTGTAGTCTCCAGAGAGAAATGAGATACTGCAGCTCTGACTTCTGAACTTCGTCCATCATTTGTTTACTCGATTGTTACTGGCACCTTTCTTATTGTGCAATTTTTAACCCTTAGTTCTGCTGCTTGTTGCTGTCCGTCTGTTGCTGTTTTATCATGTTGCGGCTACTTAATGGCGTTCGTATGTTTTTCTGTAAGTCTTACTTGGCGTTTTAATGTTTTGAATCCTTTTTTTTTTTAAATTCTGTGCTCAAATAGTTTTGTTTTGTTGTTCAGACTTAATGTCTTCTAATACTAAATTGTTCTAGTTGAAGAACTTTGGGCCGCATCTTTCCCTCAAACGTGCCATATAATCGTTTTTACATGATTTTAGAATAACTTAGTAGTCTGATACTGAAATGACTACATTGGTGTTCGCTGTGTATGATGTCATAGAGTGCAGCACAGGGGTCACAAGGGTCAAACTTGGGTGAAACAACAAAGTAAATACGTAGCTTTAGAAAGAAGCAGACCTCAAAAATATGATCAGCTCAAACTGACTTGGTGATTTTATTATTTTTTTTATTTTTTTGGATGCAAGATGCTAGGAATTGAAGTTGAGTGTCTCCCGGCTTCAGCTTCATTCTTAGCACGTGTAGTCGTGTTGTATCATGGATTCTTTTTATAGGGTGAAATTGTGTATCGGCTAACGCTGATGCGCTATCGTGGATTTGTTTCAACAGTGAGACTTCTGCTTTGAGATTTCAATTTTGAGGCTAAAAAGTGAAGAGAGTCACTTTTCGCACAGAACGGCTTCTGAAATTGCTCACCTCCCCCGGTGACCGTGTCAATATGACAATATGAGCAAGATACTGAGCACCTGATGGCTCCTGAAGGCCCTGCGATGGACTGGTGACCCGTCCTGGGCGAACCCGCCTCTCACCCAATGTCAACTGGGATAGACTCCAGCCGCCCCCCCACCCCCACCCCCCCATAACCATTAATAGATAAGAAGCATGGAAAATGGATGGATGGATGCTGCAGTTTCACGACCATACAGTAACAACAGACAACAATTAGAACATTGAAACAGCAAATCTGCTCTCTCTCTCTCTCTGTATCTATCTGTCTGTCTATCTGTCTACCTATCTATCTACCTATCTATCTATCATCTACCTATCTACCTATCTATCTATCTGTCTACCTATCTATCTATCTATCTATCTATCTATCATCTATCTATCTACCTATCTATCTATCTGTCTACCTATCTATCTACCTATATATCTATCTATCTGTCTATCTACCTATATATCTATCTGTCTACCTATCTATCTATCTATCTATCTATCATCTATCTATCTACCTATCTATCTATCTGTCTACCTATCTATCTACCTATATATCTATCTATCTGTCTACCTATCTATCTACCTATCTATCTATCATCTATCTATCTACCTATCTATCTATCTGTCTACCTATCTATCTATCTATCTATCTACCTATCTACCTATCTATCTATCTACCTATCTATCTATATCTATATCTATATCTATATATCTATTTATATATATATATATATATATATATATATGAAAAGTAAGAGGGAGAGCGCAGGTTTTCTGAAAAGATCTGTTTTTATTAAGTGAATATTGTCCCCTTTTCAGATGCACTTTTCACCAGAAATCCCCTGAACCCTCACTGACACTTCTCTCACGCTGTTTGAATTTTTTTTTAAAATGCAGAGCAGCGTTAAGTTACAGTTGCAGCTTCATGGAGATCAAGGACTTTTTAACACGGGGACTCACTGCAAAGAAGGACGGGGGGCCGACAACACGTCAGAGGCGACCACTTACACTCATTTCTGTCCGTAATGACAGCAAATGGTTTTCAGTTTCACTCGTCCATCCTGAGCGTTGGTAAGTTTTCCACCTGTGTACACACAAAAAGTGTCTTTAAAAGTGATCTGAGACTGGATGAAACTCAATCAGCTGTGGAGAGAATGTAGGTGCACTGTTAGTGGTTCAGTCTGACAGCTACAGCTCAGTGACTCCAGTCTTTGTCACAAACTATGAAGAGATGACATATTAAGTTGCATGACATGTTACTGCATATTCTGATATCCAGGTTTAGGGAGAGGGTGCTGCTTCAAAGCCTGCCTGTTGTTCTCTCTCTAGACAGAGACAGAGCGATCAGCACGTGATCCTGTGGTCAAAGAGAAACCATATAAGCAAGTGAAGATGCATAAGATTGTCAAAAATTACCAAACGGGGTACCAAGACAAACGACTTACTCCTCCACCTCAGCACTGAGAGAGGTAAGTTATTTATTGCATTGCTACCACTCGAGAAAATCTGCAGAGCGCTTTAATGTCCTCACAGCGTCATGCAGACTTCACACAATTAAAAGCATGTATGGTTTGTTGTCTTATCTGAATATCTTTGGGGTTTTATTTGCAGATAACATGGATGATTTATTTTCAACATTTACAACGACAGAAGGTCAATATAACATACCTGTAAGTATGACTTTTAAGACTATTACACGTGAACCTGTGAGAAATTATAAAGCGATAAATGTTATTAAAGGTGTTTCTGGTGGTGCAATTTTTTGAAGTATGATTTTAAGGAATATATGTGTATATATATATATACATATATATATATATATATATATATATATATATATATATATATATATATATATATATATATATATATATATACATCTCCAAACAACTTGTGCAAAAAAATCAGAACTCATTTTTTTCTTGTATGCAATGTATATTTCTAATAGAGTTAAGGCAGCAGTTTTATCTGAGGCAGACACTCAGCTGCAGCGGATAGATTTGTACCAGCATCATATTTTCCATTGTTCGTCTCTCTGCTGTTTATCTCTGCCCTTCATCTAAACTTGACACTTCTTGGTTACAACACCAGCCCCTTTCTAGAGCCCCTCAGGATCGTTTACCCCTCTCACACTTGGAGTGCAGCAGGAAGTTGAGCAGTTGTGTGGTTTCTCCAGCACAGACACAACACCTGTACTGTTTATTTTATTGTGTGTGTGTGTGTGTGTGTGTGTGTGTGTGTGTGTGTGTGTGCGCGTGCGCACACTTTGGTTACTTTGTGCGTCTACGACTGCACTTGATGTCATAGCACCGTGTCCCCGCGAGAAGCGTTGCTGTGAAACCGTGGCAGCAGTTAGCGAGAGAAGAATGACAGGAAGTGAAAACGAAAAAGAAGGGAAAAGAGCAGGTGGTGTGTCTGTTACATGCATCCATCTTTAATGATGCATTTATTTTCTATTCCTGATTGCAGGACGTGGATTATTCAGGTGACTATGACTCTGTGCCACCTGAAAGCCAGGGTTTGTGCATCAGAAGCTGGGTCAGGACGTTTCGAGGCCAGTATGAACCACCGCTCTTCTGGATCATTTTCCTCCTGGGTGCCTTTGGTAACCTGATGGTGGTCTGCATCTATATCACTGTACGCAATCGCCTGAAAACCATGACGGATGTCTACCTGCTCAACCTGGCTGTGGCTGACCTCCTCTTCCTCTGCACACTGCCCTTCTGGGCTGGTGATGCCATCAAAGGATGGCAATTTGGCGTCAATTTGTGCAAAATGGTGTCTGCTGTCTATAAGATCAATTTCTTCAGTAGCATGTTCCTCCTAACTTGCATCAGCGTGGACCGCTATATTGCTATTGTACAAGTAACTAAAGCTCAGAACCTCAAGAAAAAGAGGCTGTTCTACAGTAAACTTGCCTGTCTGGGTGTCTGGTTTGTCTCCACTCTCCTGGCCCTCCCTGAGTTTATCTTCTCTGAGGTAAAGGTGGACCAAAAAGAGATGTCCTTCTGTGTTCCCGTCTACTGGAACAACACAAACAACCAGACTAAGATCCTGGTCCTGTCTTTGCAGATCTGCATGGGCTTCTTCCTGCCTCTTCTTGTCATGATCTTTTGTTACTCTGTTATTATCCGCACGCTTGTGCAGGCTAAGGCTTTTGAAAAGCACAAGGCCCTACGTGTCATCTTCATTGTGGTGTTTGTGTTTGTTGTCTCCCAGCTGCCACACAATAGTCTGCTGATAGTGGAGGCCTCGCAGGCTGCTAACACCACCTTCACCACTTGCGACACCGTAAAATATTTCGATATCGCCGGATTGGTCGCGAAGAGCGTTGCGTACACTCATGCCTGCCTGAATCCATTACTGTATGTGTTTATTGGAGTTCGGTTCAGACAAGACCTCCTGAAGATTATGAAGATGTGTGCTGGTGGTCTGAGCAAAGGGGGGCTCAGTAAAATGCAGGCAGTTCCCAAACGTCCCTTGGCCATGTCAGACACTGACACTACCCCTGCTCTCTCCTTATAAATAACTTGCACAACATCCCAAACCTGGGGGCTCACTGTTTTATCATTTCAACCAAGAAAGCAAAAAAAAAAAGCATGGGAAATTTATAAAAGTTTCATCATCAAGTCAAGGGAGGCATTGTAGAAAATGTACATGTGTAAATACTGTTTTTTTTCAATGTTTTTTTTAATTATTATTACATTTTGTCGGCTATGTATTTGTCGTGTGCTGCTGTAACTAAATAAAACATTTGATTAAATAAGTAGTTTTGATTTTCATAGTGATTGCGATCTTTGATATTCTCCCCTCCACAATGACTTCTCACCACAACAACAAACGAGAGCAGGAAGTAGTTCATGCTGAGTGTGAATGGGTGTTTATACTTAGCCAGCTTTACGTGAGAAAGTAAATGATATCATTGGTCTAACGTATATTTTGTGGTAGGAAACACGCTCAAAAATGTGGCAAATCCACTCCACTGTGTTTTCAGTCTGACTATTTGCCCTGCAGTCGACAGTGACTGCACTCGTAACTGCTGAACCTTGTCAGCCAATGACTCGGCAGTTCTGACAGGTGCCCATTCAGACTGGCACAAAACAAGTTTGCCGCATTAATGTCACAGCGGCTGTCGCTCAGACAGGTCACAGACAGGTGAAAAGTGTTGCGTGACAAACTTTCAGTCTTCAGCCAAGAATTTGCTTTTTGTCTTCAAAAACCAGCGCCTCGAACGCTTGAATGAACGCTGTTCAATGCCATGAAAATACATGGATTTCAACAGATGGTTGCTACTTTTACTTGTCAGGACCCCTGATCTGATAGCACTAAAGGAACAAGATTACTTTTTGTGAAATACTCTCCCTCCTCTGCGCATGGAGGCTAACTGGTACTGGCTAACTGCTAGTTAGCTTAGCACAAAGAATGGCAACAGGTGGGAGGTGTTAGCGTACCTTTGTCAAATACTTTTTTTTTTTTCCCAAAACGGTCTTTGTTGCTTAACATTCAACATGAAAAAAAAAACTATTTAGAATGATAACACATTATAGATTTTGAATTAAATCTATAACCTGAACAACTTGTCTGCATGGTCACAGTCTTTTGGTGGAGCATCTCAAGACTTTGGCGAGCAAAACTTTGTTAATGACTACAGAAGTGACCGCTGCTACTAATCATGGCTGACTTTGTCAGAGAGGATGAGGAGGATTACTGCTGGACAAACCAAGATGCTTAACATGATCTATTTTATGACTTTTGACCGAGGTGTGCTAACATTTCCCACCCGCTGTTGTTCACTATGCTAAGCTAACTAGCAGCCAGATGGTCTCTCATGCAAAGAATGGTCTCTATCTTAGTGTTTGGCTTTAGTAGGATGCCAAATAAACATATTTCCCCCAATATTGGTGTGTTTCTTTCAGTAAGAGTGTTAAGAGCAAACAGTTGGCGGATAGGTTTTCTGTTGTGTCAGATGGGTCAGATAATAAAATCTGTGCTGCACGTCCACTTTGACATCACAACACAATAGAAATGGCTGATGTAGACATCAGATAAATCTGGTGTCTTTTTTGTGTGTGTGTGTGTGTGTGTGTGTTGCAAAAGTGCTTGATGTCATATTCATGCTGTCAAAGATCAAGTGTGTAAATCACAGTTTCGCATTCGTTGCATTTGGTTGGGTGGTTGCTGCCTACCTGCTGAATTCAGGTGAGACCATCGCTGAATTACTTTATTTTTCTTCTTCTCACGACAGGAAGCCATCAGTCTCGTCAACGAAAACATGCTTCTGTTCGGCTGGAAAGGCCTCAGCTTTGCAGTCAAGCCTTTGAAGGTCCACCCAACACACAGCAACCAGTTTACTCAGAGATAATACAACTAACCACCATCCTGTAAATTTGCAATATGATCTAGAGACATTTCTTAGTTTTTAAAAAAAAATCTAAACTGCAAATGCATCTTTTTGGATTCCACTGTTGGGCAATGTATAGGTCATAATAGGAAGATGTGCCTCTCACGCCCTACGAAAAAGAAGAAACTGTGTCTTATTCTTTAATCTTTTTGACTCATAACGCTGTACCAGATAGATAAGCTCAACAGCTGCAATTCACCTTATGACAAGAAAAAAACAACAACAACAAAAAATGCCAACACCGATCATCCGAGTATTTAAGTTGATCCATATCTTTGATTTAAATAACGTCTGAGTAGAACACAAGATGCTTTAACAACCAATCAGCGACTTAGAATGTGACACCATTCTGCACAAAGCTAACAAGGCGCTAATCTTACATCAGTTTCAAAGCTCCTCTCGTCACTTTGTTTCCTGCACAGTTGCGTTTTGTACAGCAGGCACAGAATCAGTGTGGTTCAAGCCAAAAAAAATCAGCAGAAATCCTACAGTACAAGAAGACATAAGAAGGTATTACAACAACCCATCAGGCCAATTTGTCAGCTTAGTGTCAATGTTCTGGTGTAAAGACTGTTTGGTTGTGATGCTGCGTCATTATTTTAGTTTATTGTGCTCAGAATTTATTGGTTGTTGGAGATACATGTGTGTGTCTATGTGTTTTGTGGTCGGGAAGCTGCTGGTATGGCATTCTTGAATCTCCCCTGTTGGAGATATTAGGTTTGTGCCTCTGGCAGTTAAGATTAGCATCAGAAATCATAGTTTTTGGCATGCGTGAGTAGTTATTGTACTCTGTGGAGTAATATTGCTAGTATTTCCCTGCAGAAGATGTATTGGATCTTTGAAACTATACCAGATATTTTACGCAGCAGGGATCCAGAAACAGTTGACACTTCCTACACTCGACTCTTTCATCAAACGTTACTATGCGTAAACTTGCTCTTACTCATCCTGACTTTTTTTAAAAGTGCAATTTAGCTCTAAAGACAGCAAACAAAGTCTGATTTGTAACTCCTTGCTCCTGAGATCGATTGTGTTCCTCTTTTAAATGTGAGGAACCGGGAGTTGCAAATCAGTCTTCGTTTCCCGCTTGTTCGACGAATTTTGGGGCGAAAACAAAGTCAGATGGTGTGAAAGACCATTTCCTGAATGAGGAAAACACTCATCTTTTCAAATAATGAATCCTAACACTTCATCTCCTTCTTGGCTTTTTCAACTTTTCTCTTTTTTAAATCCTAATTATAAATATGCAGATGTTTAACGATATCAACTTGTTACCAAGCTTCTATTTTTGAAGCTCTTACTTCTAAAGTTGAAGGAGGTCTGGAAGGGAATCATGGCTTGATATTGTGGGGTATTCCTTTTGTTATGTCTCCGTATCCCAGAACACATTTTCTTCATGAGCTGGTACCAGCATCAACCACAAGGTGGCGTAGCTTGCACGGCAGACCCAGCCTCTGCTTTACCATTCAGTAAGATATGAAACTACCCCCTCTAGTGGCCAGCTAGTCACGGGCCGAGGTCTTGGTCACAGCGTGGACATCAAGGTAAAACTTCTTGAGGTTTATTTAGTTTGTTTCAATCCCAAAGAGGTGCTAATAGACAGGCAGATTGATTGTATGCTGTGCCACTAATATTCCCTCTTCCTGCTTATTCCACAGCGCTGAAGTGCTGTTTGTAATCACCACTGGGGGAAAGAGGAAAAAGTAAAAAAGTGAGCAGGTCTGGGCTGCGTGGTGAAGAATGCGAAAGACTCACAAGTAGAGCAGCACCTGTGGTTTGGGAACATCCCATCCATCTTTCTGCACAGGGGGAATTGTGTGTGTGTGTGTGTGTGTGTGTGTGTGTGTGTGTGTGTGTGTGTGTGTGTGTGTGTGTGTGTGTGTGAAGGAGATGTAAGAGAAAGAAAGAAGAGGGATATAGGGAGGACGTGGTGGAGCCTGTGAGTAATAGGAGAGGCAGAGGAAACATATGTGACCCAGTGACATTGAGAGCGTTGCAGTCTGGTTGCAACTGGCCTCTGGTCTGGTTCTTGTGGCCCACAAACATCTTTGTGGACACTGGCTACTGTATCCCCAACCAACCCCTGTTAATAAAATCATATTATTTGCCACGTGGAACATATTGGGAACATTTGAAGCATATTTTGAGGGAAACAGTCAAATTATGCACGTAAGATAAGCAGTTGAAAAGAAAAATCCAACCTCCGCACCGCTCCTCCATGTAAAAAGAAATGTAATAGAACTTGGACCTCCACAATTCCAGCCCAAACAGGGAGCCTCTTATCATCCGCCATCACTCCCACAGCTAATATTTCACTTCAGCTCGCAGGCCCACAGAATGAGAGACGTTTCCATTTTATGTCAATCATTTCCAGGCCTGTGTGTTACCTGCGTGGTGATAAGTGTTTGACTGACTGGGTGTGTCGTTAGTCACTGTCCAGCTCCGAGTGACAGCCAGAGATTGACGCGGATGATGAGAGGGAGAGGCCCGGCGCATACGGGGACAACGGAAAGAAAGGAAGAAGAAAAAAGAAAAGAAAATCACAGCTGATGGTGGCGAGGAAACACATTTACACACGTGTGGTGATAAACGCATGAATACACAAAGCAGCAGATTTATCAAACGGGATTATAAAACAAGGCTGCTGTCCGTATAAGGAATCAGACGGGCCTTCATTCGCAAGGGTGAGCTCATTATCCTCACATTGAAGTGTTTCATCCAAAATCTATGACATCATCGCTCATTAAAGAGTCTTTAAAAATATTGATTTGGTTTAAAAAGAAATAGACTTTTTAGGGCCCAAATATTGGGTGGAGTGTGATTCTTTTACTCAGCAGCGGACGCAAATACTGCCCTTCAGTACGGATGTGTTGCCGCTGATGGAAGTTTTCTTTTGTAATTTCAAAAGTTTGATATGAATTCCAACACATCATCTGCAGACGATGATTTACATGTGGATGCCATTCATTATGACTAATATCTAATAATATCCTAATGGCACGCACCCCCAGGGCTATGGTGCTGAACAAAACATGTCTAATGAGTTCATCCAGCTTCTAATAAAACAGCCGAACAATACAAACACAAAATCTAGGCTTCAAAGTCGGAAGGGAAAAAAAAGGAGGACCGCTGTGGCGCTATTGCAGGGGTTTCACACATTGAGCCATGGCTGATATGTGACGACAGCACCTTTCATGCAACCCTTCAAGAAAAATCTAAATGCAGCGATTATAGTTTACCTACCGGTTCAAGTGAAAGATCTCAGAGGCACACAAAGAATATCTTTATCGCAATTTTTGCTTGCAAATTCGTTCGGATTCACGTTCGCCAGCACGTGCTGCAAACAGGTCAAGCACAAGACCACAAAACACGAGCGCACGTCGCAAGTCGCCCTCCAGTCAAGCGAGTGCTTTTCTTCTTGTTCCTATCGATGAATGTTTTAGATTCACAGCGTAGAACGATTTATGCGCACAGTCTGACAGTGGAACGCTGAGAAAGTTTAAATTCTCCGTTCACACTTAAAAATCCGAGTTTAAGGGGCGTTTCTACGCGCGTGGCCGGTGACGTGTGTGAGGGGATATCTGAATGTTTAATAAATGAAAAATAACCAAGCACGTGGAAAAGGCGTATGCATACCCACCACGTCCTCTACCGTTTCCCAAATTAGATCAAGATGCAACCAAATTTGAGTTTGTTCAGATGAGTCACATCAGAGGAGGCGGGAAATTGATTAAAAAATGTAGTGAGGATGTTTGCGAGGGCGATGCAACACTATGTGCTCACCTTTGGTCCCGCCGTGGACTGACCTGGAGAGAGCGTGGGGTGGGGGGTTGTTGTCGGTGGTGGGGGGGCAGGAGGAAACAATACAGCAGTCCAAGGCCAAGCAGTTCAACGTCTGGACATCTCTGGAACATGTTTTCACCCTCACAGCCTCCCTTCTCCTCCAAGAGCAGGCAGTAAGCTGTGAGATGGATGGGCTGAGCGTTGCAAGGTTTCCAAAAGTGAACAGAGCCTGACTGCTGCTCTACCTGAGGAGCAAAAACAAAAGAGCCATCTCTACCTGTAGGACTGTGGGAGTCGAAGCTTTGATCTGGACCAGAAAGAAAGAGTAGTTTGATGAAATATTGATGCTTTTTTTTTTTTTTTTTTAACTGTGTCCTGTGGGAGCTCAGTCTGCTCTCAGGATGTGTGCGCTGATCTACAATAGTGCTCCACTAGATGAGAATGGACTCCACTATTTGGTTCAAGGAGTGTTATTGGCCCTAATGGGCCGACTAGGATGACTCGCCACATGGACCGCAATTGGTCAGGGATTTTCTTTTCTTTTCTTTTTTTGTTCATCCAATTGAGACGTATTTTAATCAGTCAGCACCCATCGGAAAATACACGCACCACTGATGTGTGTCTGACAACATCTTAACAGTATCTTGACAGCAAAGCCTGCGCATGACTGCAAGAAGCCTTTGGTGTTGGACGGGCAGTTATTTGCCCTTGAAACAAAGGTGCAAAGCTTTAAGTCATTTTACAAGTAGTATAACTTCTAAAAATGATTGCCAAAACAACTATTAAAGTGATACTTTACCCAAAAGGTGTATTTTGTGTCAGAAGTACTTACAATAGTGCACAGAGATGCTATTTTTCCTTCCTGCGTCGCTTCTTCTTGACTCGGAAAATGCAGAAAAAGCCAATCATTTACATTTAGCTTGAAGCTAATGGCAACTAACTGTTGACGCCCGCAAAACTAGCTAGTCATGCTTCACGCTAGTTCTCAGTAGCGACCAACTAGAAGTGTTTCTGTTTTCAGTTTGTTTTTGGCTCGAATCATAATGTTTGGCGACATCTGAGCGTACAGCTGCAAAAAGAAGACATGGAAAACAGCGTAACGTTTGCCTGAGAGACTGTAAACAGACAGTTTTTGTAAAGTTC
Organism: Aulostomus chinensis; assembly: GCF_037954235.1. Lineage (NCBI taxonomy): Eukaryota > Metazoa > Chordata > Actinopteri > Syngnathiformes > Aulostomidae > Aulostomus > Aulostomus chinensis. The sequence continues at coordinate 5,810,164 of NC_141340.1, read as the reverse complement.
TGCTGTTGTTAGCCATCAGTCGCCATTTAGCTTCAAGCTAAATGTACGTGGCTGGCTGGCTCACCATTCTTGAGACACAAAGAATTAATCTGCAAGGCAAAAAGAAAAAAAATAACTTTGTGAACTCAAGACACGTATTTGTGCATACAAAAGGCAAAATTTTGGAGCTATGTTCTATTTTTTTTCTATTTAGATAATATATATATGTATATATATATATATCATAGCTTTCCAAGTACCTATTTAATACCTAAATATTTATTTTTCTCTACTTCTACATGTTTTGTGTAGCAAGACCAATTCCTCTTACGGTGTAAAACTGTACCTCCCAATAAATCCGATTCTGATAAAATGTGAAAATTATTATTAGTTGGTCCTAATCCATTAAAGATGATGTTATGTTTTGTTTTCATCAACCAACCTGAGTAGAAACTATCATTTTTGAATAAGTATTAACACTGTTGGTGGTTAAAGTGATGGAGGGCTCTTCTCTGGTTCCAGTACGAAGGCCCTGTTAAGCCCAGCGTCAGAGCGTGGAATTTCAACCGCCTGCTCAAAAAAGTTTGATTTGAGTTTGAATGAAAGTGACCCACATTCTTTTTAGCAACAATGATCTTCATGCAAGGGAGAAAAAAAAAAGAGAGAGAGAGAGAAAAAAAAACTGAATATTGATAATTGCCTAGAGTGCTTTTGTCTGAAACTTTACAGGCCAACACACTCCAATCAGACCAGGAAGAGGGTGAAGAACGAGGGGGGGGGGGGGGGGGATTATCGCTCTCCCATGCTCACGTTCATACACAGAGATAGGCGGCGGGCGTAATGACTTCTGTGGCAAAAAAAAAAAAAAAAGCAAAAAAAGCAGAATGATTATTTAAACTTAAAGGAGAGAAAGAGGCACAGAAACGGGTCGAGGGGGAGAAGAAGGAGGGATCTTAGGAGGAGCCAGGGGCAGGAGATAGTCTGGGAAAGGTCTCGCGTTAAAGTGGAATTAACATGCCTTTCCATTGGAGTCCATTAGATAATCATATTCATACCACACAAGGCTCCAAACCCTCTCTGTTTCATTATTCCCTTTTAATCCACCCTGATAAGGGGGTGCAGGCGTTGTGATTTTATTATGTTGTCATTTAGAATCCACATGAAATCCCCACGGGATGTTATCATGGGGAAATTGCTTAAATTGCCCAAGTGGATATAGTTTTGGGTTTATTATTTCTGAAGGATTCAAAATAACTGCAAATATCCTTTTCTGGTTATTGAGGGCACAGAGTCTTATCAGTCATTCACGCTAATGGCCCACTCAAGCCACCCGATACCTCCGGCAGGGGGGGCGGGGGGTGCTGGGAGGGAGGGGAGGGAAGGGGACGCTGCGTGTGTGATGATGTCCTGAATGTGTAAATGTGTGCAGGTACAGTACACGCGAGGAAAAAAAGAAAAGGAGGAAGAAAAATCAAAAGGGAGAGAGAGGAAAAAGGAGAGATGGAGGATGTTTGCGTGGAACCCTGCAGGGCGGATGACTAACAGATGGTCACTGATACTCTCTTTATCAAGTTTATGTATTTTTTAAAAAATTTATTCAGCCCCAAGTCTGCAAACATAGCGGCAAAATATTGAATACTCATAATTGTAAAATTAAAAAAAGAATAAAATTAAGATAAACAGTTACAGATTAACATCTTGGACCACCGAATTGTTAATTTAAGTGGCAAATTACGATGACGTATTCCAATGATCCAGGAATGTAAACGTAAAGTAGAATAAGTAGCGTTGTCCTGCTGTGTTTCCTATCCTGTTGCGTCACGGTAAAAACGATTTTGTTTTTCTGGGTAAAACCTTGAGTTGTGACGTAAACACGGCTGACAGCGGCGCGGCGCAGTCAGCCGTCAAGTGTTTCCCAGATCAAACTTATAATAATTACAGGCGTTACTTCTCCAGTTCAAACCCACGACACAGAGACGCACCCTATTAGAATAAAATAATGGCCAATAATTAGAGGTTAAAGACAACCTGCAGAGATAGAATTGTATCTACTTAATTACTTAAGTAATTAATATTTAGTTCAAGATCCCCTCCACATGTAAGGAGTACAGAAGTACTGTAACCCTGACATTGTTTGTGTAAAAAAAAAACCACTTAAAATGACCAGATAACAGGAATAAAAGTACGTAACAGTCTTTGAAAATACATCATACACATTATTTTTCACGTTTGACTGCTGGATGCAAGGTGTCTTGGTAACTTGGAGGTTAAAAAGTCGACGCTGAATATTGGACCAGAATCAGCCCGCAGAAAATTTGTGAGGTCACTAATCCAGCTCTTAGAACCGCCCCCTTAAAAATCAGATTTGAGCGTAAAAAAAAAAAAAAGCCGCAGAAAAAAAAAAAAGCCGCCCTCGCTCGTCAGATTCTGCGCGTGCATCGTTCTGCGCGGTGAGGCTCAAACACTCAACCGCAGGAACAAGAAGAGAAACATTCACTGACTGCAGGGGGACTCCCGTTATACGCCGGAGTAAAGTGGTAGTATTTTCATACTTTGACGGCAGTGAGTTTTACATCAGCGAAAAAAAAAAAAAGAACATTCTACTTCTAATTGTAAAACTTCAAATGCTGCGCTTTAGCTCAAATGTTTTTGTTTGTTTTTTTTTTTTTTAACGCGGTTAATTCGTGTGATGTAAAAGCGTGCAGTATTCCCATCAGCGCGCGCTGCCGAGACACTTCAAATACTCCTTTATCTTGAAATTCCTCCCTCCCTCCCCGCCGCTCCTAACACAGGAGCCTCTGTCACTCCTGTGTGCGTGCACACCCAGCCGCCACATCTGGGTGCCTATAATATGCTTATTCTGCCGTATCCATTTCACAGTGACATCTGTCCACCGGCGAGGAATTAAAGGCAAAAATCCAAATGCCTACACAACATTCTGCCGAGTATTGATTTACTGTTGCTGGTGTAACGTACACACTGAGCTGCACATATTACTTCAGTGGGATTACGGCTGAGGCTGGAAACGCGCTTTGTCAGGAGGTCGTTATTTGAAAAATAAGCACAAGTTGTTGATCTTGTTAGGATTGTTCAGGTCGCGGCGGCGTTTAAAAGTATAGAGGCGGTATTGTGAGTAAAAGTGACGCCATATTCACGTCTGTTTGTTTGAGGGTCTACCCTGGCGAGTGCACCTCCCTGTCTCTAGATCTCAGGGTTTGGAACAAACAGTAGTTCCTTCTTAATTGGGGTGAGATCTGGGGCTTAAAGGGGGCCAAGAAGGGACCCGAACCCCTTTCTTTCTCCTCCAGAATCGCTTTGGCTACAGAGGTGCTTTTGATGTGTGCTTTGGCTCTGCGAGTCCTACTTTGGAATATGTTCTTGGGAGACCATTGGTTACTTGCCTCCAGGCAGAATCTCAATCCCCAGGATCCTGGCCCTCTTTGATGAAATACTTTCGGGAGCTGCTAACCCTACTGATGCCCATGTGCACCCCCCCCCTCTCCCCCACCTCCCCCCCTTTACCCTCTTGTTCTCCCCCTCCTAACCACTCACCCAGCCACCCTCCATCCCCCAACCCCACCTCCACGTTCCTCGGATTCTCTTTGAGAGATTCATAACAAGGACTTTATCTCTGTGTAGTCCAGGCCAGATGAGCTCTGCCTGACAAACTGACAGGAGAATTAGCCGTGTCTTACAGGGCACCTTTGACTGCCTCGCTCTCCCCGCACAACTTCCTGTTGTCACAGACACCGCGGGACATCTTTGCGCCGCCACTAATTTGAATAAATGCTCATATTCCTCATTTGCACGGTTGCCGTATTTGTCAGGCAGCTGACTTGGAATATTTCCTGCAAGATCAACACGTTATTTGTATTTTATTTCCGTATTTTGTGTGTAAGAGTGAAAACAACAACAAAAAAAAAAATCATGCATTTGTAGTTAAAAACATCCAAATCTATCAAATGTTCGAGGCAGATGGCCGCCCGGCCTGAGTCTGCGCTGAGGTTTCTTAAGTTTAAGGGAGCTTTTTCTTTTTCTTTTTTTTTTTCGTTTTTGGCCAAGCTCTTGCTCACAAGGGAATTGTTGAGGAAATTATGACAACCCGATTTTGACATCCGAAAAAAAAAAAACCATTTACATAATCTGACATAATCAGAGTCAAGCATTTAGAGGTTTATTGAAATATCTTGACAGTCACGGCAGCAGGCTGTGATTGATTAAGCTGCTAACTGGTAAATTCAGACGTTATTGGCAACAAAAACGAAGGACTCACATCCGCCAGACAGAGACAGGCCTTCTTTTTTTTTTTTTTTTGTAACAGAAAACGTCCCTGAAAGTACGCACGTCTTTGTTCGTCCTCAGCGGTTAATTGACTGTTAAAACAAATCAGGATGAATACCCAAACTGCGACTCGATGGACTTGACCTCTTGGCCACACACGCACATTCAAATCCTGGTTAAACCATTAACCGGTGATTTTCCTCTCTAAACTCCCACCTCTTCATTGATTGAAACAGAACCCTAAAGACCTCTCCTACTACATAATTTCCCTGTATATTGATTATGTATATTGATTATACCCAACCCTACAGCGAGGCCTCTCTCTGCCTCACCGTAGAGTGAGGTACCACTCTGAAGGTGGGGCCCCGGGGACCGTTTCACACCTCATAAATCGACAGTTTCCAGTGTATCAGTCAAACTGCTCCACAAATGTAAATGTTTGATAACTGATCCCGAGGCATGCGGGAAGTACCAGAGTCGCCTACAGAGAAGGGATGGCATTTAAAAAAAAAAAAAGAAGAAAAAAAAAGAGATCATATTAAAATATTACAACATAAATCCACATGATGCAAAAGTTGAATAACGCAAGTTGAAATTTCATATTCAACCAGGAAGCATTTTAAAGTAGCCTGCTTTTACTGCTGGTGAATAAATAATGTCAAATGTGGCTTATATAACATGGATTGGTGTCAATGAACTTAGCGTATTTCATTATCTTACTTAAAGTGACGCAAAATCCTCTGAATGTAAAGTTTTTGAACGCGTACGGAGGGGTGAACACCGACGCTTCCACGAAACATTCACGCAACCAGGTTTGTTTGGGGTTTTTTTTTTTTTTAGATCACAATGTGGCGTAAGAGTTTGGTAAGTGGAGACCAACATTATTCATAAATGATAATATATCATATACTTCAACAGCACGGCGAACCACAGCCTTTAAAATGACCTTTGCAAAAAAAAAAAAGAACCAGAGTCAATAAAACTGATCAGAATCCTCCTGAAGGGCTGTTGTGTTACACTCAGTGCAAAACTTATCAGTGGTTGTGATGCTTTGGTGCATCTGTGTAGCAATAAATCTCCTAATATCCAGTCTCACGCACTGAAATAATAGCAACATATTGCCCAGCTGTACTTGAAACCACCCAGGAATGCTGCTTGAATTTAGGTAAGCGGGAATTCTCATCCGTCAGTCAGAAGGTGATCGTTGAAATGGCCTCCAACACACGGAAGCGAGCCAACAATCGTCAGCATTCGCCAATCCAATCAGCCGCTCTTTAAAACACCTGTGCTCTTCCCTAACTCGGGTCACTTTTAGACCTAAAAAAAAAAAAGACCTCTAAAAATTACACACGAAGTGCATAAATAAAAACCGACTTTAAAAAAGTTGATTTCAACTCAGATGGTTATATTTTAAGAGGTATTCTGGATCAGTGATTTTAAAACGTTTTGCTGAAAGGAAGAAGGGGGGGGGGTACACTAAAAAAAAAAGAGGGAGGCTGTGAGTTAAGGAGGGAGCGATTTGAAGGGAGGAGTCAAGCGAGGGAAGGAGCAGCTGGAGTCCCACACTTCTTCGCCCTCTCGTCTCTTCGAAAAAAAAAAAGCGCACTAAATCTAATAACAACTCTCCATGCGCTTCTCTCACGCTCGTACTCTTCCTACGGACGTCTGCGGTCCGATGTCGGCAGATCTCCTCGGCAGGCTCATGGTGTCAGTCCGCCGGCGGTGGTTGAATCCAGCAAACTGGGAGAAGGAGGAGAAACACAGGCGAGAGGACAAACTCTGGCTGCGCCGTTTTGGAGTTGGAGTTGCAGCGTAAAAAAAGAAGAAGAAGAAGAAGAATAAAGAAAAAAAATACAACAAGAGGGGAAAAAAAAGAAGAAAAGCTCCCGGGTAACTCCGGAGGCACATCTGCACATCGGGAAGAGAAGAAGAAAGAATCTGTTTGTTTTGCTTTTTTTTTTAACAGAGAAAAGCAAAGAGACGAATTAAGTGGAAATCAGCTTATAAAGAAGTAAGTGATCTATTGAAATTCACACACACTCACTCTGTCTCTCTCTCTCTCTCTCTCTCTCTCACACACACACTTGCGGAACACTTTCAACACGCGTAAAGTTTGGAAAGCCAGATTTATTTATTTTTTTTGCTGAGGCTCTTTTTTTCTCCCTCAAATCCTGAAGTTTCACGCAAGTTGAATGGTAGACAGGAAGTTTATTAACCGCCTTAACTCTGATCTGGATCCCGAAAAAACCCAACCTAAACTCTCATACACTTGGTCTGGGTGTGAAAACCCGGATGGCACACACGGACACACTCACACACACTCTCTCTCCTACACACACGAGCATCCGACAGATGTGCATTTTCAAACAAGTCTGAAGTTGCATAAAGTTTTGCAGCACGCTTTTCCTGATCCGTGATGTATGATAGGACAGAACAAAGCCAGTTCTTCTGGTGGGAGCTGTGGAATGGAACTTCTGTAGACATACAACTTACTGGACCTTTGCCTAAAGAAAGGAGGGGTGGTGCGTGTGCGAGTGTGAGTGAGTGTGAGGGTGCTTATGTGCATGTGTGATCATATTTCAGTGTCTGTTATTGATTCGATTTTCCTGCAGACTTGTTGAAACTGTGAATGAGAAAACACTGGCATTATTTCCATGTGTTGGAAGTCTATTTTTATCAAACCCAGAGCCTGTGGTCGACCCCTGCTTTGACCTTTCACGTTAAGATTATTTTAATTTACAAACTGGTTTTATAATGGTTTCCCTTGTGAGACAGAGGCGGGAGGCGTTTGTTTTACTCCACTCAGAATTTTCAGACTGGCACATTTTATTTTATTTTTTTTTTAAACGTGATGGAAAAAATATCAGCATTAATAACTAATTTCGCTTCATTTATGGTTATTATGTTTTATATTTTTAGATGTCAAATTTTGCAGGTAATTCCAGGATTTTCTATTTTTCTGCAGTAAGGTGTCAATATGCTGCAAACCTGCTCAGCATCAGCACCTGGCCTGCATAGGAATTTTTTTTTTTTAATTGCTTCAATTCTTTCACATAAAAGAGAAATATTTTAGGACACACAACAGTGTGCTTGTAGACACGTGCATGTGTTCAGAGAAATTTAACCCCGTGACAGAGGGGGTCTGGGGCCCTGCAGGGGTCCATGTGGGGTGCTTTATTAGGCCCCGAGCAAAATCAAAATATAGTAGGAATTCACAATTAAGTACTGTACTGTAATTGTGATTATTGTAATTAAAAATGTATATGAATCACTTCAACAATCAGATGTTTGTCGCTTTCAGGACTCCCCCCCCCCCTCCCCCTAAACACAATCCACACTACAACAAAAGAAAACTCTCATGTGCATGATTTTTAAAAAAGAAAAAAAAAATCCCCCCCTCTAACAGAAGTTTGTGTTCATTTGGGGGTCCGGGACATTAAAACACTTAAGAGTCCTGAACCTCCACATGTGGAGATATTTGTTTGAAACTTTCCCTCCTGTCCTTGCCAGCTGTTCCACATTTTATCTGCTTGTCTGCTCTCGGGTTTCATACAGACTGCGAGGGTCCGAGGTGCTCAGCCATGCGGTGCAACACAAATCCTCCTTTTTTTTTGACACTTGGCAAATTATTAACGGAGGTCTGGCCGCCTTGAGACAGAGCAGTGAATGAACGCAGCGAATGAGATGTTTAACAGCGGCCAGTTCACACGGATAGAAATCTCCTCATAGGTGTTTTTTAAAAAAAAAAATTTTATGAGGGTGTTCTAACGTGCATCTTGGCTGGAGGTTTGATCTTTCGCAGATTTTGCCATGTCAGATTAAAAACAGAAAAGGGGGGGGGGGAAGGGCTGTCAGATCAACATTTCATGTTCTAAATATTTTTTAAAACAAAAGAGCATTTCACAGGAATGGAAATGGATTTTACTCGATTGACATTAAGAAATTTTAAACACACAGTTCAGGCCTTTAAGTTAGGAATGAATGCAGGAGTGTAATTGTTCTTGCGAGAGATGAAACAGATGCATTTTGTGGCCTGGAGCTGTGCTAATTCAGCTTTTTCAAAACTGTATTTCAAATTAAAAATGAAATGGATGACTATTATTGGATGGCAAAATTATGGCATGCGTGTACATTATTTTTTACCACCAGATTTAAATTTAGTGTTAATATCAGTTCTCAAGAACTTTACACACGACAATTTAAAGTCTAAGATTTTTTTTCCAATTAAAAATCCAAATGTCTGTTTTATGATGCAATATTAAGCTACAATGTGTTTGTTAATTTTATACGTGCAGATTATTGTATTAACTCTTAAACAGCTAAGGGGATAGTGATGTCAAACAGGTGCACCTTTACCCAAATAAAAAAAGCACTTTGTCTCATTATGATGCAGCAGCAGTGATGAATGCAGCAGTGTTTAATGCTAATCTCTGATGCTAATCTGCTGGAATGAGATGCACAACACACAGCCATTCGCTTCCAGTAGCCAGCGAAGATGCATCATCGCCGCTTTTTACTTCCTCAGCTCCATCCGTGAGGATCATATTTTTCCTCTTGCAGCAGTCGCTCCGCCAGATAGGAGCAGCAGCAGCAGCAACGTACTCTTTATCTCAACTTCTTAAAAGCAGAATTATGCATAGTGACACTTGCCCGGTACACCCGTGACCTGGTGACCTGGTAGAATAGTGGCTGTCATGTTAATGCAAGGAGATGACATGCTATTAGCTTTTGAGGTATGGTCTCCTCTTCTTCTTCTTCTTCTTCTTTTTTTTTTTTTGAAGGGCCTCATCCTCACAGAAGGCAGGTTGTGTCCTCAGGCCTTTTACGCCCTGCAGAAGAATACCTGTTATCAAGTGTGTATGCAAGTGGTCCTAATGAGCTGTGTTGTTGTGCTAATGCTTAAACCCTGAGCCCTCAAAGAGGTTTTATTAAACCAGGGGAAACGTGAGGGAAGTTGATTTTCCTTAAGATAAATGGAACTGGGGTTTATTTTTAGTGTTTGGCTTCAACTGCTTGAGATGGCTTGTGTATTTTGGTAGCGTGTGTGTGTGTGTGTGTGTGTGTGTGTGGTTTTTTTTAATGACTTTTCTTGTTTTCTGAGTTTACACACACAGGTAAATAGTCATAATTATCATAGTCTGGAATTGTTCATAAAAATTCAACATTTGTATATTTATTTTCTATCTGTGAAATTTTATTTGAGTTGCTTTTGCTTCCCCTGACTGTAACCAGCATAGATGAATACCAGAATGCCCCCAGTGGGGGAGGAAAGAGGACAAGTTAGACAGAGGTAGTGATTGAAGAAAAAAAAAAGGGCTGTGCATGTGAACGGGTGGAAGTGTGTGTGTGTGTGTGTGTTAGCTGGTGTGGTTTGTGAGGAAGGAGGAGTGCTATGAAAAGTTGGGCTGAGATGGCAATCCTGAGGAGCGTCAAAACGTCTGGATGCATTTGCGTGCGAGCAGAGACAAGAAGGGGTGCACGAGGGCTTCTCCTTGGCCTCCTAATCCCCAGGCCCAGCCATCCCTTCAGGGCATGCCTCAGATCTGGCTCTCCAGCTCTCCGTGCGGACGACCCAGCTCCGCCAGCAGATTTAATATGCTATGTGTTCCTGCTCCCCCGGCTCCCCTCCACCTCAACCATCATTGTCCCAGAGCGGGACCCTGGCTCGCTGCTTCAAGGAGCCTGCTAAAGGCACCTTTCAAGCCGGGTGATGTCTTTGGATAAGGCTTATGGTGGTGGGGTGGGGGGTGGGGGGATGCAGTGATGACGGGATGTGACACTAAAGATATACTGTAATTTTAGATATGTGTTACACACATTCAGAGGCACTTGAACGCAGAATACTGACACAACAAATCTCATCACACTTGCGATGTATCTCTTTTTCAACCTTTCTCTCACTTACGCGCAAAAACATACGTTTATTTTTGATTTAGTCTCATGTCTCTTTGTCTTTTTCTCTCCTTTAGAAGCAACTTTTTTCATTTGCCTGAAGAAATAGGAAATGGGGGGGGGGGGGGAGTGGTGGCTCAAGTTACCTTAGCAGAAGCAGTGAGAGTGAGGGTTTGTTTTCCAGGGCTTTGGCCTGTCGGAAACTCCAACTGGACCTGAAATTTAGGCCGATTCCCTGTCTGAACTCCAGACACTATCTGAAGAATCAGGTCTGGACAGAGGAGACTTTCTGTCAGACATGTTCTCTTCTATGAGAAATACCTCATTTGGTTTAGGTGAGGGATGGAACTTGAAGGAAGCAGGGTGCATCTATCCATCCATCCATTTTCTGTACCACTTAGCTCTTTAGGGTGGGGGTGGTGGGGGGGTGGTGGAGCCTATCCCAGCTGACATTTGGCGCGAGGCAGGGTTCAACCTGGATGGGTCAGCAGTCCGTTGCAGAGCCATCAGGAGCAATTAGGTGCTCAGTATCTTGCTCAAGGATATTTCGACTTGGTCACCAGGGGAAGTGAGGATCGAACCGGCGACCCTTCAGTTGGGAGACGGCCACTCTAGAAGCAGGGTGCAAAGTATGCAGATGTTGTCTCATCACCGCTTCATGATTTGTTCATAAAGTCTCCTGCTGCCATTCCTTCAGTTAATTGTACCTAAGAGAAGTCCTTGAGTCTGGTCATGTCCCCAGATATTTTGGTGTAAACAACCCTTCTTTTTCAGATTTCCTTGCTATGGAGTCTTCTCTTTTCACGATATGACATCATATGGCATTTGCACGAGGAAGCTGGCAGAAAGTCTGTTTAATGTCCGGCCCAGTAATTTGGACTTTCACGTTCTTACATACATCGCCTCCGGGTAACATCCAGATAAGTTCAGGGTTGCAGTGTGTGTGTGTGTGTGTGTGTGTGTGTGTGAGAAAGCAGCTTTAACTGTGCTGTAGCTGAGAATAGGCAATAAAAAAAGAGGGAAAACAGTCAAGTAAATATTAATGTGCTTTGAATTTACAACGGACAAAGTTGGGTTTGACAGCTTAACATAGAGCCCAGTTGTGGGTCATTGTAAATTTTATTGAAAATCCAGGCTTGTGTGAGGGAATTCAGAGTGTGCCAGTTAGCGTCTGCGTTTTCTTTTCTCACATACTTGAGGAGAAACAGGACAGGTCGCGCCTGCATGAGGGCGCCGCTCATCCCCTCCCCTGTTTGCTGTAGCCGCCGTAAAAATGTCTTTAAGTCTGCGGTGTGAAGTATAGCAGCAAGAGGTGAAGTGCTTTGGTTTGGGGCCCATTTGCTTCTGGACTGTGTGTAAAGTTGAGCGCCTGAAGACACAGATTCCCGGGGCTGGGGGTATTATTGCAGATGTGGCATTGTGTCAGCTTTGACGGGAGTCGGTTGTGGCATCCATGAGGGGTCTGTGCTTTCTTGTCCGGGGTGGTGATTGGGGGACAGATGAACTGGCCGCTTGCTGTGAACAATGATCTGCCACTTACCCCTGCTTCTTGATGTGTTAAGCCATGAGTCAGGCAGGCTGCAACACCAGCAAACACACTCACACAACCATGGATCTTCTAAACACAACTTCTGTCCTTGCCACCAGTAATTAAGTTCCGTATTACAATGTGAACCCCATGTGTTTGCAAGCCCATGGTGCTTGTAGTTGTCTTTCTGCTGGAGTTATCCTGCATCCTGGAGTGGGGGTCAAGGAGGGGTCTATTGTTTGAATGTCATATGTAAATCTCAAGGTTAATACCTGGAAAAAAAGCTCGGGCTTAGACATTCTCTCTGCTCTCCAAACATGTTTAGATGAGTACCTCTTCCCCCACCCTGCGCCTTCGTTTCCGTCCTCTGTGGACTTGGGGCAAGTTGGAAAAGGGGAAGGGTGGGCAGGCATCCTTTTATAACCCCTCTACTGTGTTCTTCTTAGCAATGAATGCTAACAAACCCTGGCTGTAATAGTGCTTCATCTAAGAAAAACAAAAGGAGAACTCTGCTATCTGAGCAAACTTATGCCTCAACCTGAAAGAGTCCTCTTTTGACAGCGCAGCATTTGAAGACTAATCGTTTTTTCTCATGCAAAGCACGCTGTTTTAAGAGCCTGGGCCACAGAAAGAGAGGGGGCTGTGTTTTAACAATACTCCACAGGGAGTGAGGAACAGGGTTTGGGGAGGGGAGGTAGGGTTTGAGTTTAGAGGGGAGGGATTCCTCTCTCCTTAGCTCCTCAGACAAAGCCCAGTTCCTTTCAGGTTTGCATGGGGGGTAGTGTGCGTGGGGAAGAGGAGGGCAATTTTTCCATTACATAGCATCAACTCGACTCATATCAACTTAGCTCACTTTTAGCACCAGGACAACTGTTTCCACTGCACTTTTAGTAGCGTTTCAATGTGGCTGGTCCTCAAAGTGAGGCTGCATGGAACGACTTTGGCTGCATTTTCAGTGGTTCTTAAATTTGTTCCTGATTTCTGATCATGTGGAAATAAGAATAGAAGAAATTTCACTCCAGTGTTGCTGGTTCTGACAGTTTGCATCTGCAGTACCAAGTCCAACATAAACAGTCAGTGCAAGATTTTCTGCTTTGACGACAGTTTCAATAATAAAAAAATGACAAAACCAAACGTAGCAGCATGTCTAATCCTGAAGAGATCAGCACAGTTCTCCTGCAGACTTTTAGAAAATCTGATTTATTGAAGAAGTGCACATTTTACTCGTTCAGACCTGTGCTGGTGTTTCTGCCTGTCCAGCAGGCCCGGCAGCAGTTAGGGCCTATAGCAAGGTGCCGGCACTGCCCTTCTAGTTTTGTCCTGGTGTGGGCCTTGCTTTCCCACTACAGCCACTCTGTCTGCTGGTAAGAGAAGTCGAGGCAATGAACTGCCAGTGACTCCCGATCAGTGGTCTGCAGTTTCCTGACATCTCGTTTTGATATCAACCCAGCTCACCTGGAGCCTCGACTAAGGTCATATGGAAAAAAAGGTCTTTGTGATCAAATACTAACCATCACGGAATACCAAAAAAAAAAAAAAAAAGCTGCAAAGTTGAGCTAAAACCGTCTATGGGAATGAGAGCCCAAGAGTTTGAGTTGCTTGAAGAGAGGGACTTCAGCCATTTTAATGACGGCCTGTCATTATGGCCCCTCAACCTTACCTTACAGGGAAAATGTAGAGCTGGCCTTCACTGACAGGCCTGGAAAGGAGTTGGTCCAAGAAAATTTATAGAGAAACAGAAATATTAACGTGTTCATGGGGCCCTAAAACGGCTTTGGCTATTCCTGCCAGACTGGTGTTTTTATTAAGAGGGGTCGACATGCTTTGGAAATATATCTTATTCATGAAGAAAGCCAGGTTGGACTTCCCAAAGAATTCATTATATTCCCCCAGATGCGGCTTTGCGGGTTGCAGCCGTCTCTCGGAGGACGTGGAGCGTGGAGCGCGACATTGCAAAGCCTCCCTCAGTGGGCGCGGAAGTGCGAAGGGTTCCATTTGTCAAAGGTGCTGGAGTCTTTTTCCCTCCTCAACACTTTCCCGGTTCAGTCTCAAACTCATTGTCTGAGCAAAGGCAGGACATTAGTCACCACAATACCAAGGAGCCTGCAGGGCTAAGGACCTCTGCTCCGGAGCTCAGGCTGGGACAGCGGGGAGAAGAGAGGGGAGAGAGAAGAATGAAGGGAGGGGAGGGAGCGACGTAAAAGGTGAGGGTAGGGCAAAAAAGAGGAGGGAATGTGGGGTAGATGAAAAGTGAGGAAGAGAAAATATCAGAGTGCAGAGTATGTGTGTGGGAGAGGGAGAAAGACCGTGGGGGGGTTAGATGAAGTGGAGTCTGTAGCTCTACCTCAGGGCTCAGTGTGTAAGCCCCTGTCTACCCCCCCAAAGCTGCTTTCACAAAGAGATTTACAAGACAGGTCTCCGGTGTGCTTTGCTGCCCTGCATTATGAGTGAGTGAGTGCGTGCGTGTAAATGTGTCTTACAAAAATTGACCCTTTTCACAACCTGTTTTCTTTTTCGCATCATCTATGCAAGAAAGATACTCACCTAGATTTGCCAATCCCAGCAGGTCAGACTCCTGACAGCCCCAGAGGAGCAGTGTGAATAACCTATTCCCCCTCGTGGCGCGCGCGTGTGTATATATCTGCCGCTGTGTGTGTGTGTGTGTGTGTGTGTGTGTGTGTGTGTGTGTGTGTGTGTGTGCGTTCATGTGTGAATGTATTTCACAGATTCACACATACAAGGGATCCTGTTAGCTTTTGGAATTATTTATAAAGCCTGGCTTTTGTGTGGCGCTCTAAGTCCCTGTCTCCTCCCATTACTGCCTATGACTCTACCTGGGCTTCTTTCAGCCCCCAAATGCTCCCTCAGCCACCCTCCCAGCACAAGGAACTGAGTTTGGTCTTATATCTGAACCCTTTACAGCCACTAGTTTACCGAGAATGGCTTTCTCTTTTTATATATACCAAAGTTTTCTGCTTTGCAGAAAATCTTTAACCCATTTCCCACTGGCCAAAATCCCACCAACACCTGCTAAAATTAGTCCTTTTCTCTGCAATGGGAACTGGTTTTATCGACATTCAGTCTTGGGTCAAATAACTGCTGTAGACAAAAGTATTTCTTGGCATCCAGTCGGCACAGATCGGAAAACAAAACCCGGCACTTTGGTCCAAACTCACACCCACATACGTCAAATGGTCCATACATCAAATAGTCGGGGCTTCGCACTCAACAATGAAAGCTCGCCGCCTGCGCTGTTAACTTCAGCGACTTTACGTCATCTCAAGCATGAATTGAACCTGTTTGTGTTCAAATAGCGACGCTCCAACGTTGATCGCTCGGCGTTGGATTCGACACAAAAGCCCGGAGCAAAAAAATACGACAGAAACATCATCAGTATCCCTTGTGCTGCTTTTACGACGGTTACTAAAGCTCGTGTATGAACCCCAGATCTTCGTACGTGGTGTTGCACTGCTAAGACAGAGCC